>NC_079445.1:17971158-18063658 GCF_903798145.1 Danio aesculapii
TGGAGACTCACTCTGTCCAAATCATTTGAATCAGTGATTTGTTAGCTGGAGACTCTCTTGAGTAGAAACATTTAAATCAATAAATTGTTAGTGAATCACTCTGACTGGATCATTTAAATCAGTGAAATATTACCTAGAGACTTGGGCTGTTTCTCAATTTCAAGAACGCAGAGAACGGACTTGCGTTTTTTTGAAAACTGGTCTTGCCAGGTGTCCTCGGAAGAACAAACTTGGGAGAGAACAGAGAACGCTTCCTGTGAGAATTGAGATGATGCGTTCTTCCGGATGGTCACATGACCCTCACGCAATTTTAACTGAAAATTATTTAAATATTAAAGGGCACCTATGGTGAAAAATCTACTTTTCAAGCTGGACAGAAATGTGTGTGAGTATAGTGTATAAACTGTCATATTGGGGTGAAATAAACACACCCAGTCTCTTTTTTTCAAATGTAATAACATAAAAACGGTGGACCAATTGGATCGGTTTTCAGATCGACCGCAACTTGATGTAGGAGTGCGGTCCCCCCGCCCACAAATATTGATTGACAGCTGCATTAACATGTCCGGTAGTCACGTGTATAATCATATGAACAAGAGAGGACGAGCGCAAAGCAGCCGGGAATAAAAGGTGTGTTCAGTTCGCTTGGATCATTAATCATCATCAAACGTGATCAAGAGTGAGTTTTACAAGTTTAAAATGTTTTAAAACAGAGCACGTGTGTAATGAATTATAGCGATTCACTTCAGATTCACTTCATCAGCACGTCAGAACAATTATAAATGAAGACGCTTCAATCGCGGTTTGTGGACGTTAAATCAGGTTTATTTTGTACATTAATATAACAGATATACATACAGCAGTGGATATAACCAGTATCATTTCACATATGCGTGCAAAACGAGTGGAAAGCTTAGCGCGCTGTCTCTCTCTCCATCTCTCTATTTCTCTCTCTCTCTCTCCCTCTCTCTGTGTGTGTTTGCTGCGCTATGTGTGTCTATGTGTCTGCTCTATGTGTTTGTGTCCTCGCTGTGTGTGTGTGTAAACTTTGTAATGACATTGTGTGTGACTCATTGTTGCAACTCCACTAAAAATTTTATCAAATACTGATTGTTAAAGTTCTTACTGTAGTATTTCTCACACACGTTACGTGAGATCTGCTTCCTGAGGCAGCCGAGGGCGGCGATTGCTGACAGGCACGTGGGAACGGTGGGCGGAGAGAACTAGCCTTAAAGGGCCAGTACAAAAAAACAGCAAAACCTTTTTTCCAGCTATAATATAGACACTTCAAACAGCTATAATAAATAATCTGATGGTTGTTTTGAGCTGAAACTTTACAGACACATTCTGGGGACACAAAAGACTTATATTAAATATGAAAAAAGGGGTAACCTATGTGCCCTTGAAAGCATTCATACAACAATTTATTGTTTTTCCCCTTTTCAAAATATATACTATGCATAAACATTTTACAATTATACGTTGCACAATATAAATAAAACAGATTTTAATACGAATTTCAGCAAACAAACCCCCTTAATGTGTTTATTAATTTATCAAGATTTTCATGGTAACGTTTACTTTCACCGTTTCATTTAGGGAAACTCCTGAGACAAATAAGTGATATCTCTGAACTATAATAATAAATCTATATAAAATGCTGCGCTTCCCACCTCCAGTCGCAATGACTTCTGGGACTTCTAGAGCGAGTTCAGTGCTCCAGTGTGCATCGGTGCGTCCTCGATATCAAGAACACATCCGGGAAGTTTCACGTGTCCTTCGTTCTTGCAGTCTTGAGTATTGGAACTGAACTTTGGCAGCTGATGATGACGTTTCACGAGAACATGACAACGCAAGACCGCTGAAGAACGCATATTGAGAAACAGCCTTGGTCTGACTGGATCATCTGAGTCAGTGAATTTTAACTGGAGACTCGCTCTTACTGGATTTTTCTAATGAATTAATTGTTACACAAAGTCTTTCTCTGAGGGAATCAATTGAAACATTGAACTGTTAACTGGATATTCAGTCAATTGCTGACTCAAGAACAATTGCATTTGGCCCAATTCACAAATATATTGTTCAGTGTGTTGGTCTGACTGGATCATCTGAGTCAGTGAACTCTTAACTGGAGACTCACTTTCACTGGATCATCTGAATCAGTGAACTGTTAACTGGAGACTTGCTTTGACAGGTTGAATCAGTATACTGCTAACTGGAGACTTTGACTCTTGTCAGGTAATTTGAACCAATGAATCACTACATGGATGCTTGCTCTGTGCAAATCATTTGAATAACTGAACGGTTATCTGCAGACTCGCTCTGATTTAATCTTTTGAATTAGACAATTGCTGACTCAAGTACAACTGCATTTGGTCCAGTTCACAAATGTAATGTTTAGTGTGTGATTTGACTGGATCATCTGAATGAATGAACACTGAATCAGTGAACTGTTAAATGGAAACTTGCTCTGACTGGATCATTTGAATCATTGAACTGTTAACTGGAGACTCATCCTGACTGGATCTTTTAAATCAGTCAATTGGTGAATCAACTGCCTTTGTTCCAAATCACAAATGTATTGTTCAGTATGTTGGTTTGACTGGATCATTTCAATCAGTGAACTCTTTACTGCAGGCTCGTTCTGACTGAATCATTTGAATCAGTGATTTTGTTAACTGGAGACTCGTTTGAGTAATCATTTAAATTAATAAATCATTCACTAGAGATTCACTCTGACTGGATCATTTGAATTACATACTGTTAACTGGAGACTCACTCTGACTGAATCATTTGAATCAATGAACTATAGTAACTGGTGGCTTGCTCTGACTGGATTTGATCAATGATCTTGTAGCCTAAATGGAGACTCTATTTGAACCAATGAACCTTGCTCTGTGCAAATCATTAAAATAAATTAGACCCGCTCTAATTTATTCTTTTGAATCAGTGAATTGCCGACTCAAGAACAACTGCATTATGTCCAATTCACAAATGTATTATTCAGTGTGTTGGTCTGACTGGATCATCTGAATGAGTGAACATTAAATCACTGAACTGTTAACTGGAAACTTGCTCTGACTGGATCATTTGAATCATTGAACTGCTAACTGGAGATTCACCTTGGCTTGATCTTTTGAATCAGTCAGTTGCTGACTCAAGAACAACTGCATTTGGTCCAATTCACAAATGTATTGTTCAGTGTGTTGGTCTGACTGGATCATCTGAATCATTGAACTGTTAACTGGAGAATTATCCAGACTGGATCTTTTGAAATGAATAAATCATTCACTAAAGATTCACTCTGACTGGATCATTTGAACTACATACTGTTAATTGGAGACTCACTCTGACTGAATCATTTGCATCAGTAAACTACAGTAACTGGTGAGTCGCTGTGACTGGATTTGAACAATGATCTTGTAGCCTAATTGGAGACTCGCTCTGGTCAGGTCATTTGAATCAATAAATCATTGCATGGATGCTTGCTCTGTGCAAATATATTGAAATAATTGAACTGTTAACTGGAGACTCACTCTGATTTAATCTTTTGAATCAGACAGTTACAGAGTCAAGAACAACTGCATTGGTCCAGTTCACAAATGTATTGTTCAGTGTGTGATTTGACTGGATCATCTAAGTCAGTGAACTCTTAACTAGAGACTCGCTCTGACTGAATCATTGAAATCAGGGATTTTGTTAACTGGAGACTCGCTTGAGTAATCATTTAAATGAATAAATCATTGACTAGAGACTCACTCTGACTGGATCATTTGAACCAATGTACTGTTAACTGGAGACTCGCTCTGACTGAATAATTTGAATCAGTGAACTACAGCAACTGGTGACTCGCTGTGACTGGATTTAATCAATGGTCTTGTATACTAACAGGAGACTCGCTCTGGTCAGGTTATTTCAATCAATGAATCACTACATGGATGCTTGCTCTGTGCAAATCTTTTAAATAATTGAACTGTTAACTGGAGACTCGCTCTGATTTAATCCTTTGAATCAGTCAGTTGCTGACTCAAGAACAACTTAAATTGGTCCAGTTCACAGATGTAATGTTCAGTGTGTGATTTGACTGGATCATCAGAATGAATGAACACTGAATCAGTGTACTGTTCAATGTAAACTTGCTCCGATTGCATAATTTGAATCATTGAACTGTTAACTGGAGACTCGCTCTGATTTAATCTTTTGAATCAGTCAGTTGCTGACTCAAGAACAACTGCATTTGGTCCATTTCACAAATGTATTGTTCAGTATGTTGGTCTGACTCGATCATCTGAATCATTGAACTCTGACCTGGAGACTCACTTAGACTGGATCATTTAAATCACATACTGTTAGCTGGAGACTTACTCTGACTGAATCATTTGAACCAATGAACTCGTAACAGGAGACTAATTTTGACTGGATTTGATCAATGGTCTTGTAGCCGAACTGGAGACTCTATGTTTAGGTCATTTGAGTCAATGAATCATTTTATGGATGCTTGCTCTGTGCAAATCATTGAAATAATTGAACTGTTAACTGGAGAATCGATCTGATTTAATCTTTTGAATCAGTCAGTTGCCGACTTAAGAACAACTGCATTTGGTCCAATTTAAAAATGTATCAAACTTATAGGGACACCAAATAATTTTACCACACCAAATATATTTAAATATTAATAATAATAATTTTACCACACCAATAATTTTACTACTCCAAATCATTTTAATTTAAATGTAAATGTGGAAAAATTTATTCAAGCTAATTTCAAATTTTAGTAAAATGTTTTCGTTTTCAAAAAGAATGTATTCAGAATAAGTATCACTTGCACAATAGCAGAAATACGTGTAAAGCAGACATTTAAATATCCTTATTCTTTTGGTTGTTTGTTTGATCAGTTTGGCTGGAGGAGAGGGAAAGGAGTCAGAAGCAACTGAAGGCATGGAAATCGCAACACGATCAAAAGGTGAGAATTGTCTTTGATATAAAAGAGCCACCATTGGGCTCTATTTTAACGATCTAGGTGCAAAGTCTAAAGCGCATGGTGCGAAAACATTAACGGCGTGTTAGATTCCACTTTTGCTATTTTAAGGACAGAAAAATACACTCTGTGTGCTGGCACATGGTCCAACAGGGTTGTGCTTATTCTCGTAATGAGTTATGGGTGTGTTTTGAGCATAACATGCATTAAACCAATCAGAGTCTCATCTCCCATTCTCTTTAAGAGTCAGTTGCGTCATGCCATGGCGCATTTGCTATTTACATGGCAGACTTTGTAAGTGGATAAACTGAACGCTTCACTAGGGAGAAAAGAGTTAAACACCATCTGCGTGAGGTGAAAAAAAAAGCCTCCTTCATTCGGTCTCTTTACTCTTTACTTTTAATCTACTTTAATCTTTTTCTTTCGTGGCGAATGAAACAATGTTGTATGCAACATCCATTAGCCTACATATTTAATTTGTATGTTAAGCAAAGATTTGTTTCAAAACTATTTCTAAATTCTGTTCTAATTTCAAGCAAATGAATAAATGAACAATAATAAAGTGTGGTCAAACAACTGAGTTATATCCAAACACACGTCTTATTCTTATCCTCCTTATGGTGTTGCAGACGTCTCCCCAACAGATGGATAAATCTAAACTTGTTTTATTTATACAAATATAAATATGCATATAATAAATAATACTGCTGATAATAACATTATACAAAAGCAAATTGTCATGAATAAACTGAAAAAGCCCCCCGAGATAACGACATGGAGGTAGTGGTTTTGATATTTATGTAGAAAATAATAATTTTTAATACATATTAATTTATTATTTTTTATATGTAAAGATATTTGTGTATTGCTGTACATCCTGTGTGTATTAAACAATGTGTTAGTGACCTGCATAGGCACATAACTCCTGTTGCTGGACTTTAGACCAGCTTTTAGTTGGTCAATGGCACAGTCTATTTCAGTTCCCCAAAATAGCAACTCGCCACAAAGTGGCGCAATTGGATTTACTATTTAAACAACGTTGCACAAAATATGAAAATTAGGGTAGCGCTGGTCTGAAAATACCAACAAATCGTGCCATACATGTCTTGCGCCTTATTGGGCCAGGTGTATGATAGGGCTAATTGTTTATTTTACCTATTCAAGCTATTCAAGCATTACTTTAACAGTTAATCTTCTATATTTGTTCAGGTTTCATGGTCAGACTTTATTCTGCAATTCTTTCATTATTATTTTCAAGACTTATGGAGTATGTTGTTAAGAACACTCAATTTTAGTATTTCTGCTTATTATTGTTATTTACAGCTTTTTTTTCAGATGAAATTTGTTGCTTTTTTCTTATTTAATGTCTGTAATTTACAATTTTGCTTTGCAGTTTCTGATCAAGGGTCAACAGAAAGGACAGTACCTAAGCGCAAGGTCTCCAGCCCTCCTCACTCCTCAAATGGACACTCTCCATCCGAATCCTCCCCCAGTCCTGTCAGAAAGAAGAAGAAACCAGGGGCGGTCAACAGCAGTAAAGACCAGGTGCAGCTTTTGCTCCCTTTACAAGCCCTTGTTCAGTCCCGCATTTGCTTATTTACTAATTTCAGTGTCTGTCTGTTTTTACTTTTGTCTGTTCTGTGGCTTCTTCATGGTGATATAGTGCAAGTATTCATCATCATTACCTTCATCCTATAGATGTACCTTAGTTTGTTCATGATGTTTTAGCTGGAAATAGTTTGCACCCGTTTGTCAAACTGAATTTTTGGACCCCACTAACAAGGGAACGTCTTAAGTCTGAACAATATTGACAAGAATTTACTTGTGTCTAGTGTAATATATAAGCTAGACAGATGAAATGGGTGATATTTGACCAGTTTAAATGAACAATTCACCCCAAAATGAAAATTCTGTCATTATTTACTCACAATTCCCTTTTACAGAACCTGATTGGGTTTCTTTTGTCTATTGAACACAAAAGAAGATATTTCAAAGAATGTTGAAAACTGGTAGCCATCGACTTCCATGCTGAAAATATCTACTTTTGTGTTAAAGAAAAATAAACTCTTTATAGTTTGGATACAAAGTTCTCCCAGTGTTTGATTGGTTTTCCTCCAGGTGCTCCTGTTTCCCCCACAGTCCAAAGACATGTGGTATACGTTAATTGGGTTGGCTAAATTGTCTGTAGGGTATGAGTGTTTGGGTAAATGAATGTGTAAGGGTGTTTCCCAATACTGGGTTGCGGCTGGAAGGGCATCCGCTGTATAAAACATATGCTGAATTAGTTGGCTTTTCATTTTGCTGTGGCGATCTCTGAAATAGAGACTAAGCTGAAGGACAATGAATGAATGAATGAATGGTTGGATACACTGGGGGTGAGTAAATGATGAGTAAATTTTTGGGTGAACTATCCCTTTAAGAAGGTCTGTTGTAAATTTTTTAATTAATAATGTCAATTAACTACATATTTTTATATTTATAAATATTTCATCGTGAATTATATTCAACATTATGATTTCTTGCTATTTAAAACATCATGATTAAATTTATTTTTAAAAATCTTATTATTAAGATATTTATTTATATTGAATAATCTCTATAAAAGTGACTTGGGCACAGGGAGCAAAATGTAATATAAAAAATAAATAAATATTAAAACAAGGAGACAACCTAATCCACTGTTTTATCTGTTCATTGTTGCAAAATTTTGAATAAATTAAAAAATTTTTATTTTGTCACACCCACAGTTTTATTTTTTTTTCAATTTTTGGTTGTTGTTAAAGAGACAAAAGGAAAATTCTGTCATCATTTACTCACTCTTCACTTGTCACAAACATGATTAAATTTCCTTTTTCTGTTGTACACAAAAGAAGATATTTTGAAGAATGTTGGAAATTGATCACCATTGACATCCATAGTATTTGTTTTTCCTACTGCAGATGTCAACATTTCCAACATTCTTCAAAATTTCTTCTTTTATGTTCAACAGAAAAAAGGAGAAAAAACTGACTAAATGATGACAGAATTCTCATTTTTGGGTGAACTGTCCCTTTAAGCATCTGACACCATGAGCGTTTTCTACTGATAAAACCTCTATGGCTGATTGCCAACAGTTTTTTTCCCCATGTGATCCAAACACTAAATATTTCACTCTCCATAAAAGTGTCATCTTTTGACAGAGCCATTAATTATCACCAACAACCTCGGGTCTGCTCCCTTAGCTTTATGAGACCGATAATAAGCCCAACCAAACAAATGTAAGGCAGGTGGCTGCCATGCAAGCTAAGCAGAAAAGTGCATCCAGAGACCGAATATGATTCATGTCGATGCAGCTGCAATGAATTATTACACCTGATCTTGTTTCCTCCTCTAACGAAGATGCATTTACCTTTCATATTGTAGAGCGAAATGCCATTAATTCAGTGCTCATTTGTCTACATTTGCCCTCTTCTGTTTTTTTCACACCCTGATCGATCACCTTGGTGCCTGTTTTGTATTGTCTTGTGACCTATAATAGCTATGTTTTGAAACCCCGACCCTCTGTTTCTCTCGCCCGCATTCCAGTCAGAACTAAGACATGGTCCCTTTTACTATGTGAAGCAGCCCGCACTCACCACAGACCCTGTTGATGTTGTACCGCAGGACGGGCGGAATGACTTCTACTGCTGGGTGTGCCACCGCGAGGGCCAGGTGCTCTGCTGTGAGCTCTGCCCGCGCGTCTACCACGCCAAGTGCCTCAAACTGGCTGCAGAGCCTGAAGGAGACTGGTTCTGCCCTGAATGTGAGGTACTGCCTCATCCGGCTACACTTTGTGCTTGAACAACGCATCATCACTATGCAGATTGTTAAATTATTCTGCAGTATTTTAACAATCCTTAAATAAAGGTTTTAAAATAAAGTTTTTGCTGTGATATCCTAGTAGACTCTACTGCTATATGGGTTCCTCAAGAGACCAGTTGTTTAAAGGAATCTAAAGGAACTTTTTCCTCTATAAAGAATCTTTTATGGAATGTTAATGTTTATGGACGTTAAAGGCTCCATACAGAGTCACCAATTCCATATTCACCTAATTAATAGTACCATTATTTTTACTTTTTTTAAATTATATCATATAAATGTCATATTATAAAAGCAATAAATATATCTATAATATAATAAATATGTGTATATGTATATATAAATATGTATATATAAATATGTATATAATAATATAATAAATATGTGTATATATATATATATATATATATATATATATATATATATATATATATATATATATATATATATATATATATATATATATATATATATATATATATATATTGTAAAAAATGCTGGGTTCCACACAATTTCTTTACAAATCAAATTAAGTTAACTCCATTGTTTTTGCCATTGTGATCTCACGGGGAAACCTAACTTTTTTAAGTTTTGTCAGTTTAGTGGAATCCAGTCATACGAAAATGTACAGTTTTTAAAAGGAGGCATGGCATCCAACCCCACTCCTAAACCCAGCCATCATTGGGGGTTAGCAAATCATACTAAATTGTATGAATTGTATGAGCCACTAAATGAAAATTACTGCTATGAATTACTGTGAGATAATGTTGTTTTTAACAATTTAAGTGGATTGAACAAAAAAACAATTAAGTTCTACCAAAAAACTCAAGAATTGTGTTGATTCAGCTCATTTTAAATATGTAGTTTAAACAAGCAACAATATATACAGAATTGTTTAGTATTAATATTTCAATTTTTATACAAAAACATTTCAGATATCTTGAAGTAAAAATAAATAAAAAAGAAGGAATTCTAAACAATCTTCCATGGAAGTAGTTACATCTGTTAGTTAATTTAACCCCTTTTTAACGTTTTGGATTGTTAGTAACTTTATAATAATATTGGTCAAGTTTTTTTGCACCAAAAAGGTCATATTTTACATCCTATATTAGGTTTTTGAAAAGTTTTAGATAAAAAAACACTTCTGAAATTGATTTTCCAGTCTTTTTGACCTTTAGTGTTAAATGACTTACTAACTGTCAAGTAACTTTTTTCTGTTGAACACAGAAGAAGACATTTTGATGAATGTAGGAAACTGATAAACATTGACTTCCATAAAAAAAAGTATGACAGTCAGTGGAAACCCGTTTTAAACATTTTTCAAAATATCTTCTATTGTGTTTAACAGAAAAAAATTTACTCAAACAATAACAATGAGCTCTTATGTGATTGATTGCATATTATTTTTGCATGAGAAATGAGTCATGCCTAGGGCCAGACGGAATCTGCTGAGATTTTTTGCTATTTCTGCGCAGAATTGTGTTAAAAATCTGTGGATTTATGCTGAGTGATTTTGGTAGTATCATAACTAAAACATTAATATATGAAATAAAAAGTAATACCTTTTTAACTTTTATTTAATGTTTACAATGCAAATCCATCTAGATCCACTTGTTTGGTTAACAAAGCAAGTCTCTTATATAATATATCTACTTAAAGACAGAACATATTACTTTATAAACTGTATTGTTAATAAATCATATGAATATTTTCATATTAGTCAATAATATTACTGCAATTAATTAAAAAAACTGAATAAATATGAATTTACACATATTTACACAAGTAAATAAACAGAATCAATGATGGGCTAAAAATCTCCGGAATTCTGCACAGTCAGATTCCGTGTGGGTCTAGTCATGCCCTTACTGAATAGTGAAATACTGAACATAAATAGAAGTCTAAAAGTTAGCAGTCATCAAATGCACCTGCTTAATTTCTGTGCTTTGTGTAACTTTTTCAAAACGATGTACGCTTTTAAGCATCTCTAGTCACACATCTGAATAACTGATAAATAAGTGACTAATAAATAAAGATAAAAGTGTTTGCTTAATGAATAAATGCCAAATATTTTAACTGAAATGAATCTTAATTCATCTCTCTTGTTTCTTGGCAGAAAATCACAGTTGCGGAGTGCATAGAGACTCAAAGTAAAGCTATGACGATGCTCACACTGGACCAGCTGTCGTTCCTGCTGAAGTTTGCTCTCCAGAAGATGAAGCAGCCTGGTGTAAAAGTCACCACTTTCCATCATTCTCCTTGTTTTAGCAGATCCATTATTCAGGCTACATTAGAGAGTCAGAGTTGTGCCTAGATCTAGTCTGGAAATGACACAGGCTTCCCCTAAACAATGTTTTGATTGTGAAATTCATTTGATTTTAAGATTGGGAAATTGACATTTTTTCATAATGTTATAATAATATATATAATACAGTTTTCAAATACAGAAATAATTTATATAAGACAAATAATATTTTTAATTAGAAGAAAAATTATAATAAAATAATAATATTAATTAGTATATTTATAAATTTAAAATAATTCTAAAATTATAAATTAGAAGATGAATGATTAAAAAAATAAATAAAGGATTAAAGTAAATGAATAAACAAAAAATCAAATATACAAATAAATTAAAAATAATAAATAAATAATAAATAAATAAATAAATGTATAAAAATAAATAAATACATAAATGAATGAATGAATGTATTCAAATAAATAAATTTAAAAAATGAAAATCTTGTCTGACAACCCGTAGCCTCCATTCACTTTTACTATAAGCAAAAGAACAGCTTGGACATTCTGCTAAACATCTTTTCATTTTTTTGGATTATTGAAAGACAAGTAAAGATTTCAAATTATGAGCGAGCAATTACCTTAAATAGTAGAATATCTATCTTCTTTCTTCAGACGGAGCCATTTCAGAAGCCGGTGTCGTTAGAACAGCATCCTGACTATGCAGAGTATATATTTCACGCCATGGATATCTGCACTTTAGAAAAGGTGAAAAATGATCCTTTAAAATCATTTAAATGCTTTTTATGAATGCGTTTCATTATCATTTTCAATTTTTGCTCACATTCAGAATATTAAAAAGAAAATGTACGGCTCCACTGAGGCTTTTCTGGCTGATGTGAAGTGGATTTTGCACAACTGTATCATTTATAACGGAGGTTGGTTAGCATTACAGTCAGATTTATTTCTGCTGAGTGTTTGTTTTGTTAAGACTATATCTGTTTTCTTCTGTTTTTCTCTTAGGGAACCATAAGCTTACAGCAACGGCTAAAGTTATTGTAAAAATCTGCGAACATGAAGTACGTATGGTAAATTCTGAGACAAAATAACCAAAGTTTGATCAGTTTCAGTGTTTTAAACCTCAGTTATCTTTCAGATGAATGAGATCGAGGTCTGTCCCGAGTGTTATCTCTCTGCCTGCCAGAAAAGGGACAACTGGTTTTGTGAACCGTGTGTGAGTGTCTTGCACTTGAACAAGTGAAATTCCTGCTCATCTTGGTCAGCAGTGGGAGTTAATCGTCTGTTTGTGAAATATTTGTGTGCTTCAGAGTAACCCTCATCCTCTGGTTTGGGCCAAGCTGAAGGGATTCCCGTTCTGGCCTGCCAAAGCTCTTCGGGACAAAGACGGACAAGTGGACGCACGTTTTTTTGGGCAGCATGACAGGTGAACAACTGTTGCATAACCTTCGTATATAAAGACTAAATTTAAACGTTTAAATTAAACTAAATTATTTTTTCTTTATTATTTACCTTATATAGCGTGTCCTTGGGTGTTTGAAAGGCACTATTTAAACATATAAGATTTAATAATAATAATTACTATTACTTTACAAATTATATAGTGAAATAAATCTAAAATATAATTTGGAGTTGTTTCTGTTGAGTTTTGTTACAACCTTTGATGTAAATATGTCTAGGAAATTAAAAGGAGTAACATTGAGATGACCAAAGGAATAAACTAATGATGAAGGTGGCAAGAGAAACACAAAACAACCAGTTAGCACCGCAATATGTACAAACAATAATATAAAAATACATTTGAAAAACCAAGACAAATGGGAGAGGGAACTGAAAGTTGCCCTAGCAAATCAAAGAAATAAGTATAACAAAAATAAATACCCTTAATTTCCACCCAATCTTCTAAATAAGAAAAAAATAATATGAAAAGAAAAACCTTCACCGTAGATTTGCCATGAACTTACACTAACTAAAAATAAATATATAATTAAATATCCTGCATGCAAGGTATATATGTTGTTCCAGGTCTCCTTTGTCTGCAAGTCACTGAAAATTTTGAATGGAGCATTAGCGGGCTAAAGATGTGCAAAACACACGACATCCGTTGTGAACTTAGATATTACACACGACAGAACTCTTAACAACAGATAACTCAAACAGATCTCACTCAAAGTCAACATTTGTATTAGCTACAAATGCACGGACACCACCAAACAGACAACACGCCAAACGTCAAACAACAACATCTGATCTCTTCCTGTTGCCGCTTCAGATTGAAAAGTCTCTGCACCTATCATGATTGGCAAAGAGAATATGAGTCGTCATACAGTTGATTATGATTGGCAGTCCTGTCAGCCAATAGTGCTCTGAAAGTAGGCAGTACCTGTGAAAATGACAGGTCAGAGAGAAAGAGAGAGGGAGACATAGACAGAGAGAACATAGACACGCAAAACAGTGTTCGGTTCGTAATATTCACATTGCTGTTTATTTACTTACACACTTTTTACATTTATTTGAATATATTGTTTGTTTATTTTGATCTTATTGTATTTGTTTGTTTGTTTTAATAAACATTTATTTGAATCAAATTGTATCAAATTATATATTATTTGTTTTATTTAATATTATAAATGTTTTATTTATTTATTTTTTTTTTTACTTATTGTTATTTAGTTATTATTATAAATGTTATCTTCTAATATAATATAAAAGTTTCTTTTACTTACTGGTATTTAGCCTAAAACTGTTTTTGTTTACTCAAAATAAAAACTAAATTCATTCAACTAAAAAAAACATTTATTGAAATAAAGTATATTATAAATTCATTTTATTTCAGCTACTTGCCAAGTAAATATTTCTCATTTTAATAAATTTTAACTTGATGTACTTAAGTAATAACAAAAATTTCAAAAACAAAAACCAATAAATAACTATATTACCAAAACGTAATTATAATAATTATAAAAAACTTAATAAAACTAAGGGCGAGGCGGTGGATTAGATTAATAAAGGGACTAAGCCGAATAAAGGGACTAAGCCAAAAAGAAAACGACACAACGAGCACAGTCGCCTCACAGCAAGAAGGTCGCTGGTTTGGGACGCCGCGACTAAGGGACTAAGCCAAAGGAAAATGAATGAATGAATTAAGTAATCTGATTTTAGCTACTTCCCAATAAATATTTCACATTTTTGTTTAGTTTAACTTGTTTAACTTGTACTCAATAATTAAAATTAAGGGCTCTATTTTGACGATCCATGAGCAAAGTCCAAATCGCAGGGCGCAAACGCATTAAGGGCGTGTCAGAATCCACTTTTGATATTTTAAGGACGGAAAAATCCACTTTGCGCCGTGGCACATGGTCTTACAGGGTTGAGATTATTGTCTTAATGAGATATAGGTGTAATTTGAGAATAAACCAATCAGAGTCTCATCTCCCATTCCCTTTAAGAGCCAGTTGCGTCGCACCATGGCGCATTTGCTATTTACATGGCAGACTTTGTAAGTGGAAAAACTGAACACTTCACTAAAGAGAAAACAGTTAAACAGAGCATCTACAGCGTGAGAATGAGAGATGAGCCTTGTTTACTTTCGCTTTCACTCTCGTGGATGGGGAAACGTGTTGTACGCACAGATATCCATTAGCCTACATAATTAATTTTGTTTGTTAAGTGCAAAGATTTGTTTGAAAACTATTTCTAAATTCAGTTCTTATTTCCAGCAAACAAATAAATGAACAATAATAACGAAGTGTGGTCAAAAAGCTGAGTTATATCCAAAAACACATGCTGTGCCCCATATGGTCTAAAACCTGACAAGTGGGCAAATCTAAGCTTCTTTTTAATAAAACAAATATAAATACGCATATAATAAATAATACTGCTAATAATGAAAACATTACACAAAAGCAAATTGTTATGATTAAACTGAAAAAGCACACCGAGATGAAGGCATGAAAGTATGGTTTTTATATTTATGTAGGCTAGAAAATGAAAATGTTCGTATTATTTTAATCCTTTAATTCTTTTTCATTTGTAAAGATATTGGCGTATTGCTGTACATCCTGTGTGTATTAAGCAATGTGTAAGTGAAGGGCACAACTAACGCGCTCTGCGTTGGACAATAGACCAGCTTTGATCTGGTCTATTGAACCGTCTATTTAAGTTCCTCAAAATAGCTGTGCGCCAGCAATGTGCCTTAACACACCTCCTTTTTTAGAACTGAATGCCTATGGGTGCACATATGAGCGCAAATGCATTTGCTATTTAAACAGAGTGGCGCAAAACGTCAAAACAACGCGCCAGGTGTATGATAGGGCCCTAAACTAAAACTTTATGAAATTAAAGTATTTATAAAAAACAAAATGAAACTATTAATAACAATTATTAATTAAAATCAAATAAAATTTCAAATAAAAGAAGAATATGTTTTATTTCATTCTACCCATGTACTGTTTTTATAAACAGGGCCTGGGTTCCTATTAACAACTGCTACCTCATGTCCAAAGAGATCCCGTTCTCTGTGAAGAAGACCAAGAGCATCTTCAACAGTGCCATGCAGGAGATGGAGGTGTACGTAGAAAACATTCGCAAAAAATTTGGAGTCTTTAATTATGCTCCATTTCGCACGCCCTACACACCAGACAACCAGTTCCAGATGCTCCTGGACCCGGCGAACCCCAGCGCGGGCTCCGTCAAACCTGAAAAACAGGAGAAGATCAAGTTCAGCTTTGATGTAACTGCATCTCCGAAGCTGCTTGTGGGGAAAAGCATGGTGTCCAGTGGGAGCATGGGGAGTGGGACAGGAAGACGAATCTCCATGACAGACATGCCGCGTTCACCTATGAGTACAAACTCTTCAGCTCATACTGGATCTGATGGCGAACAGGAGACGGCAGAGAAAGGCCATGCTAAGGCAGCTCTGCCTCATTACAGCACTGGAGAAGAGTCTCAGGATTGCACTGGTATATACAGCATTAAAATGTGCTACTTATCCATTAAACACACACTGGACATCAAAATTAGTGGGCATTGAACCCAGTGAGTACCTTGATGTCAAACCTTGACATCCACAAATTGATGCCCTTTTTGACCACTAATAAAAGAACACAGAATGTATTATAATATAAGAAAGGCTTTATTCATCTGAGAACTTTCATTTAAAATTTACAATGGATTTTGTATCCCCACAATG
Organism: Danio aesculapii; assembly: GCF_903798145.1. Classification (NCBI taxonomy): domain Eukaryota; kingdom Metazoa; phylum Chordata; class Actinopteri; order Cypriniformes; family Danionidae; genus Danio; species Danio aesculapii. The sequence continues at coordinate 17,987,421 of NC_079445.1, forward strand.
CACGTAAACTACCTTAATGTCAAAACAACATCACTTTGACATCTAACATTGGTGCAAAACATTTATCAAAAATGGATTACAGGTTTTGACGTCAGTGTTAGATGTCAAATTGATGTCGTTTTGACATCAAGGTAGGCACTCAACAAAATTTTTTACTTCTTTTTTTTAAACTTGTTGTTTTGATATCAATGTGCCCGCTGGGAATTGTTTTCTGGAAATAATGCAGTCTTTGTCATAGTACATCACTTTTGCTGAAATAAACAAACAAACAAACAAACAAATTAATCTTTAGAGACAAAAAGCATTCCCTATTTGAAGAATGCCCTGTTAGAAAGTCTCTTAGAAATAAGCTTTGAAACCCAAAATATCCCTGATTGGATTTGTGTTTTTAGAATTATCATAGTTTAGTGACAGAGTTAAGTAATGTCACATTTTTTAGCATGAGCTCAACCGCAAAAACAAATTGTTGGTGTTTTTTTTTTTGTTTTGCTAGCGAAAATAATTCAAAACAAAGGCACATCATCTGATAGTGTCACTGTTGTGTTTTGTTCCTGATTTTATGTTTATGAATGAATCATTTGAGTGGTAATGCAGTGATTCATTTTAGAGTTAGTTCACCAAAAAAAAAATAAAAAATTAAATTATTCTCCCTCATATCATTTCAACCCCCTGAGACCCCCAAGAGATCCCTCATCCTTCATAGACAGGAATGGTCCAGAGATGTTCAAGTCCAGAAAAGGAACCAAAGTGTCAAAACATTTCATGTGACTTCAGTGGTTCAACTGTAATCATACTGAGCAACAAACCTCCAAAGCTCCAAGAACACTGTTATGTGCCAAAAAACTGTAAAAACAACATTGTTCCCCAATGTCTTTCATATCATATGATGGTGCATGTTTACAATGGGCAATACAATGCTTACTGTGTTGTGCTGCTGACTGAATATGTTGTACTGGCCATAGTAAACATGCATGCCGATGACCTGACATGAGAGATATAGGCAAGCACAGTCACAATAACAGTGCACAGTGTTTTTGGAGCTTCATATGATTAAAGCTTAATGACTGAATCACATGGAATGTTTGGACAAATGTTTTTGGTTCTTTTTCTGGACTTTGAAAGACTCACAGCCCTTACTGAATTTTCTCTATATCTTAATTTGCATTCTGAAGATGAACGAAGTTTACAGGAGATTAGAACTTCATCGAAATGAATGATTCAGTAAATCTCTCAAAAAAGCAGGGACTTGTCTCCACCTGCTGGTGGTTGTACTGTTATATATGACTGCAATCCAGTCCAAAATATTAACAGCTATACAAAATTGGTAGTTTTTCTCTGTCTTGTTTACTTGGATGTACATCATTGATAGGGCTGCACGATTCTGGCTAAAATGTGAATCACTATTTTTTTTGCTCAAAATCAAGATCACTATTCTTTCTCACGATTCTTTAGATGTAAAATAAAGGTTAATATGAGTAGGCTATTATAATTGTTAATTCTCAAACATATCGTCACCTTGGAATTATAAGGTTCTATCTGCATTCTGAATGATTTTGAGATATTGAGCTTAAAAGTTTTTGCAATCCAAATAGCAAACAGTATGTGTGCAGCATTTGTTTATTTTTTAAGTCTTAAAATGTAAACAATAAGTTGTCATTTAATAAGAACATGTCAATAACTCAATTTTGACAAAAATGTCAGATAGAACCTTATAATTCTAAAGTGACGATATGATAAAACAACAATAATAATGTTAGGCCTATGTGTAGGTCTACTGTTGCTTAAAATGCTAAATTTTCTACAGTCATTATGGTGGACTTGAACAGACTTTCAATATGTCCTGTTTGTTAATTCACAGTAAAATGACATCAGATTACAACTATTCATAATTATAAAATTGAATTATTATGTTTGAGACATGTGCTTTTCATTTGTCATTGACAGCTATCATTGATAGCTATGAAAGAAAAAACATATCAAATGCTTGTCGTAATCATAACCGTAAAATGCGTTATGATAATTTAAATAATGTGTGGCCAGTTTAATTTTCACTTCCTAGTGCGGCTCATGGCTGCCGTCACTGTGATAAAACACACACACATGCAAATCATTCTTTCAGCGCTCCTCTCAAACGATTGCTCTGTGCAACAACCTGAACGTTATTTACAACTTTATTACTTGTTATTCACAGCCTATGCAGGTTCTGTTCACTAAAGTAGCTGTCACTGGCGTGTTGCGTGCACGTGTGTGCATTCTTGGTAGCTCGTGGTCAGATCCCGTGTGATTTTGAGTCCGCAAATACATCATTAAATGAAGACAGAAATTACATTACTGGGTGAATTTTACCTTATAAATACAGTATGTGACACTTTTAACGCCATTTGAAGGTGTTCATGTTCCTGAGAAGACTTGTGCGACTGCCTTTAAGCTTCTCTCCTGACCTTAAAAATATAATTGGCTGAATAGTACAAAAACTGAATTAAGATTGTGTGTAGGGTCGAATCAAGATCGTAATGTTTTTTCTATTAATCGTGCAGCCCTAATCATTGATTACACTGAACAAGTGGCCACTGTTGATGAAACATCGCAAATGGGCTTGGATGGAACACCCTCACTGCGTTCCTTTCAGAAGGACTCATCATCCCTATGCCCTTATCCAATCAAAAGGGTTTACCCTCTGTAGTGACAGCTCTGAAGGGTCTAGGGCATAGGGATAAGCCCTTCCAAATGGAACACGCTGTTTGACACCAAACAAATTGTCTGCGCAAAGAATCACGGGGACCATCAGTTGTACCTTTTGCTTTCTTTTTTTAAAGTAGCCTACAAAGTGGCCAGTTTTGAGTAGTTCAGTTTGTAATGACACTTAACATATTGTTTCCATTCTGTGGAAAATGCCCTTCGGAAGGTAATATATCCCACTTTGAATGCACCACCTTAACCTATGTGCACTTGAAATTTACTATGCACTGTGAATGCAAGTCTCTGTTTTAACATCACATTAAGGTGCTAGACACATATTTAGGTGCTAGACTCTGCATATGAAGCAGAATTGATCCCTTGGTCAAATTTGAAGGTTGAGAGTCTCTCCATGTGAACTTCCCTAGTCCACTTGATGAAGTGGAATGCTTTTTAAAACGGCAGCAGGGATTCCCTTAAGGAAAAGTGCTTAGGGAAGTTTGCATGTGAATGCACGTCTAAAAGAGAAGTGGAATGCTGCCTAAATTGTCCATAACAGGCCTAAACCAGCCAAAGTACAAGGACAAAAAACACTAAAATCATCATCAAAACATTACCACGCACCTCTACCTGCCAAATGTATGCACTTCTAGAGTTTTAGACTTTAATGGATTAATGGTATTTAAATAGTGATATGTGTTATTAAAAGTGTATTTCTGCTCTTTCAGCATCGCCTGCTCCTTCTAGAGCGGGAAGCACCTTAGAGAGTCCCAAACCCTTCCACTCACCTGCTCCCAACACCCCTGTCAAACAAGAAAAAACTTCCACCACCGGCAGCATCCTCAACCTCAACCTTGGTAACTTCGATCTGTTAATCAATCTGTTATCTAATTATAGCCTGTTTTATTTTCTAAACTACTATACAGAAGTGTGGGGTCCTTGTTGATTCATAAGTCAACAGCTGCTCAAGAAAAAAAATCTTATTATCCATATTATTAAAGGAATAGCTCACCCAGAAAAAGAAAATTCTGTCATGATTTATCCATCCTCCAGTTGTTCCAAATATGTTTGAATCTCTTTCATCTGCTGAACACAAAGGAGGATGCACTAAAGAATGTTTGAAAAAACAGTCCTTGACTTAGTATTTTTTGTTCCTTACAATGCATGTCATTGGATGCATTTTTCCTTTCCTTGATATTCTTTAGAAAATCTTGGTTTTTTCTTCAACAGAAGAAAGAAATTCATAAGTTAAGGGTGAGAAAATGTTCGCTTTTGAGTGAACTATCACTTTAACAAAAAAACCCAAAAGATTTATTGAATCCATGCTTAATAAAATGTGGAATTTTTAAAAATATATTTTACTCACCTTTACCACAAACTGTTAAATTTAGTTTATTTGTTAATTGATATTTACAAAATGACATGCATGTGATTCCTCAAGAAGCCCTCCTGAATGATCTTAGATCTAATAAGAGCTGTACCTGAAGAATGGATCTAATGAATTAAAAACGCATCTAAAATTAATATGTTTAAATGTGCTCATAACAGAGCCTTTTGATCTCTCTTAGATCGTAGTAAGGCAGAGATGGGCCTGAAGGAGCTGAGTGAAAGTGTCCAGCAGCAGCAGCAGGGGGCTCAGCCCTCACTCACCTCCCCAAAGAGACAGATCAGAAGCCGCTTTCAGCTGAACCTGGACAAGACCATAGAGAGCTGCAAAGCACAGCTCGGTAAGCTCCGATCAAATCTTTCAAACCTGTGTCATTAAAAACACATCAGCCTTTTCCACATTGAAAAAGGGCACAATATTGCAGCGCAATAGCTTTCAGTGCTTACCTGGTATTGGTGCCATTGACCTTTCATGTTGTGTGTAATATAGCTGTTTGTGTATATGAAAGATTTGTAAGGTTTTAAAGATCAAGAAGCACATTGAGAATATCCTATTTTGCATGAACATCCAATGGATGAAGACATGCTCGTTGATACAGTCTCATCATTAATATTCATATCACTGTGTTTAAGTGCTGAGGAATCCTCTGGAACTGAAAATCAGATATGCTAATGAACATTTCATTTTTGACATTTGCTGTAAATAAAAGACCAATCACACCAGTGGAGGTGGGTGGGTGGGTGGGGGGGTGGGGGGGATTCTGAATAACACATTGAGAACTGGGTTAGTAGCTGTATTGTGGTGTTACACATCTCTTGACTCTGGTCTATTCCCTACTTCATTTAAGCAGGCTAGGGTAACCCCACTACTAAAGAAACCCAACCTGGATCAAACGCTACTTGAAAACTACCGACCGGTATCCCTGCTTCCATTCATGGCCAAGATTTTGGAGAAAGTAGTGTTCAATCAAGTCCTAGACTTTCTTACTCAAAACAACCTCATGGACAACAAGCAATCTGGCTTTAGGAAAGGCCACTCAACTGAGACTGCCCTGCTCTCGGTCGTGGAGGATCTCAGACTGGCTAAAGCAGACTCTAAATCATCTGTCCTCATCTTGCTGGATTTATCAGCTGCTTTTGACACTGTAAACCACCAGATCCTGCTATCTACGCTTGAGTCACTGGGCGTCGCAGGCACTGTTATTCAATGGTTCAGTTCTTACCTCTCGGACAGGTCATTCAGGGTGTCGTGGAGGGGAGAGGTGTCCAACCTACAGCATCTAAACACTGGGGTACCTCAGGGCTCTGTTCTTGGGCCACTTCTCTTCTCTATCTACACGGCATCTTTAGGAACAGTCATCCAGAAACATGGTTTTTCCTACCACTGCTATGCTGATGACACCCAGCTATACCTCTCTTTCCACCCTGATGATCCCTCGGTTCCAGCTCGCATTTCAGCCTGCCTGTCAGACATTTCACACTGGATGAAAGATCATCATCTCCAGCTTAACCTCACGAAAACGGAAATGCTTGAAGTTTCTGCCAACCCGACTCTTCACCATAACTTTTCAATCCAGATGGATGGGGCAACCATCACTGCATCCAAAATGGTAAAAAGCCTTGGAGTAACGATTGATGACCAACTGAACTTCTCTGACCACATTTCTAGAACTGCTCGATCTTGCAGATTCGCACTCTACAACATCAGAAAGGTCCGACCCTTCCTATCTGAACATAAACTGGACTATTGCAACTCTCTGCTAGCCGGGCTACCAGCTAGTTCTATCAAACCTCTTCAGCTGCTTCAGAACGCAGCAGCACGAGTGGTCTTTGATGAACCCAAAAGAGCACATGTCACTCCGCTACTCACCCGTTTGCACTGGCTGCCAGTTGCTGCCGCAATTCAAAGCTCTGATGTTTGCTTACAAAGTGACCTCTAGCTGTGCTCCTTCGTATCTGCTCTCACTTCTGCAGATATATGTGCCCTCCAGAAACTTGCGTTCTGTGAATGAACGTCGCCTCGTTGTTCCATCCCAAAGAGGGAAGAAATCACTTTCCCGAACTCTCACATTCAATCTGCCCAGTTGGTGGAATGAACTCCCTAACTACATCAGAACAGCAGAGTCACTTGCTGTCTTCAAGAAACGACTAAAAACGCAACTGTTTAGTCTCCACTTTCCTTCCTAATCTGCAACTGCCTCTCTGGCTATACCACTAACTGTGCCCTCTCTCTATCTCTCTCTCTCTCAAGAAAAAAAAAATAATAATAAAAAAATAAAAAAATAACAATTTTTTACTAATGCTTTGCTTCTTAGACTTTACACACCTGAAACTTGTCTATAGCACTTGCTCACTGCTGCTCTTATAGTTGTGTAAATTGCTTCCTTGTCCTCATTTGTAAGTCGCTTTGGATAAAAGCGTCTGCTAAATGACTAAATGTAAATGTAAATGTAAATGTTAGTAACTATACTATGGACCACATTTTGGTTGGCCGATGCGATCGGTTACTTTACCAAAGTTGGCATCCCGGTCGGAGGGGTTACAGACTGTACCAAAAAGCTAAGTTTCAGGGGCAGGGTGAAATTACGAGAATTTTCCGAGAGAAATAACAAAACAGGAGGGTGGCGGTAGATGGGTCTGAAATACAGGAGACGCCCAGGTAAAACAGGAGTGTTGGCAGATATGCAGTATGGGTCATCTGACCAATCAGAGCAAAGTAGCTTCTCTAAAAGGCGGTGTTTAGAAAGACTGGATGCTTGAACAAACCATTTCAGACATTGTCAGAAAAGAGACTAAAAAGTTAGTTAGTTTTTATCCAATGATGGCAAGCAAAGGGGTCAAAGGGGTCAAAGCACAGGTAAGAAAAAAACCACTATAAAAAAACGTTCGGTAATGATGGGCAAATCAAGACTTCGCACTGAACTGTTCAGAAAAATTGGGCTTATATGCGTGAATATCAATTGGATACACCTGCTTTTACAAATAGTCCCAGGCAGAGAGGCGTATGGGAGTTTGAGTCTGAAAGTACTGTTTAGAATTCGGGTGATAGTTCCCTCTAGTGGTCCGCAAGGTAGGAGACCGGAGCTTCACTTACAACATATACATGCAATTCTGTAAATACATAAACAGCAAGATAAATTGTTCTTATAAATATAAGTACAGTGTTTATGCCGTAATGGATTTACAGTAAGTTACTGGTGAACTGCTGCCAGTAAGTTACTGTAGGTCCTACAGGAAATTATTAACAGTGAATATATCTGTTTTGTTGTTACTTTAGGAAAAATACTCAGTCAGAATTTTTATTGATTCATTTTTGACACACATACATACATACATACATACATACATATATATATATATATATATATATATATATATATATATATATATATATATATATATATATATATATATATATATATATATATATATATATATATATGTATATATATATATACACACAATCATGCAGAGTTTATGTACAACTTGAAAGTTAAATGTTTGCTCTGTCTCACAGGCATAGATGAAATATCTGAGGACGTGTATAAAGGTGTAGAGCATAGCGATTCAGAGGAATCTGACAAGTCTGACTCCAGCGACAGTGAATATGGCAGCGAAGATGAACAGAAATCCAAGAATGGACCAAATAACAAAACTGCAACTGATGATAAAAAGGAGAAAGAGCCACCCAAGAAAAGGTCAAAACCATCTGCTGCTGGTGAGGACAAAGACATCAGCAACAAGTCTAGTGCTATGGCCAGTACAACGGCCAAAGCAGAAACTGGTCAAAAAACAAGCACCCCTGACCTGATAGCTAAAGACAAATCAGGCATGGACTCAGAGAAAGAACCTCCTGAAAAACTGAAAGCTGCTCCCGCATCCCCAGATGCCAGAGAAAAAGGCAAGAGCTCTGAAGAGGCCAGTCAGCCCGCATCAGTGGATGTAGACATGGACTCAGACTCCGAGAGAGAGCTGGTCATTGATCTGGGAGAAGAACAGGCAGGGAAGGAGAGGAAGAGGAGCAGGAAAGATTCAGCCGCTGTCACCACACTCAAAGAACCAACAGCCTCCAAATCTGAAGGTAAGATTTACAGCACTAAATAATACTGTGTGACAGAAGTTGGTTGACTGGTGTCTTGTTTAGTTCATTTGTCATGCTTTCTGTTTAGTTTAGAAGTCATGGTTGTCATTGTCTCTTGTCTTTCACAATTGTTACCATGGTTTCTCATAAATTGAACATGTTTGTTTGTTTTGTTGCTTACATATTTTAGTGTAAAAATGCCACTGTTTTTTAAATTTATAGATATTAATATCTACCAGAGTATTACCACAAATACCATGGTTTGAATTAGTGATTACCATGCAACGGTTTGTTAAATACATTTTTTTGGTAAATCAATGGTTAATATCCGGGTGATGTGTTGCTATAGTTTTCTGTCTTTCAACTTCTTTTGAAAACACATTTCTTGCATCAAGTATTTTTGTCAGATTGATGTTTGAATATGCGCTTAACGATTAATAACTTACTAATTGAATGAAACAAAAAAGTAGTGTATGTTCAGTATATGTTGAAATGTTTCATAAATATTCAAGTATTTCTATTTACAACCAATGTGAATGTTTTTTTTATTAAACAGGGGAGTACAGAATTATACATAAAACAGTATACAAGGGAATTAACAACAAAAATTAATCATGTACCTTAAACCTACTAATAAAATCATTGCATGGATAGTATCTATGTAATATTTTAAAATTAGTTTCTTTTACTTTATTATCAATTATGTATTTTGTAATATCTGTCCAGTTTTTTGGGGAAAAGAAGAATGAAGGGAATGCTTGTTTCCATTTAACCATTGCTATTGGAGGAACACTTTTATCTGCAGTTAGAATTTTCCATCCACGATAGAAAGGCCCTTAATAGTAAGCTCTGGAAGAGAACCAGATACATGGTTATATATTTTTGCGGTTTTAATAAGGTGAGATAATTTTGGGGAGATACATTGAATAAATTTTTGTCCTCATTCAAAGTAATTTTTAAACCAAAAGTGTTGATAAATTCATTGTAATTATATAAATCCCCTACATGATTTAATAAGTCTGTAACAAAAATTAATGCTTTTTTAAACATAATCATTCCAAAATATGGACTTGTTTTTGAATAAGATATACTGATTGTTCCAGATAATACATGAATGGGGGGAAAAGTTATGCTTATAAATCAGTTTCCATGTATTCAAGGCTTGTTTATGAAAATTGGACATCTTAATAAGAATTTTAGAACACTTAAAATCACAAGTTAGTAAAAAGTGCAGGCCACCACATTTTTCATTAGTGTGAACGTTATTAAAATATGCCTCTGAGGCAAACCGGATGTCAGTTCACGTGGCTCGCTCTGTTCATCTGGCGCCATCTAGCATCTCAGTCCAGCACTGTGGTGAGAATCACTTCAGAGGTCAGTATGAATATGAATATCGTTCACGGTTCGTCGTCTGGTCAACAGCCGATTGTTTTGTTCGTTGTTGTAGACTTTTTTTTGTACCGCGAATTTTGAGGTAATTTAGAAACTGGTAAAATAATAAAACCATTTACATTTCAATCGATAATTAATGTCTACTTTTGTATGTATTTGCGAAGTAGGCATGCTAACGCTATATAACTAAATGCAGTAACGTTAACGAGTATACGATAATGTGCAGTAACTTTACATTAGATATCAAGTCTATTTAGCTTTATTTCTTTATTGAGATTTTGAATTATGCTACAAGTGAAATGGCCATACCCAACTCTGCTGAATAAAGAAATTAATCGAAAAAGATTTATTGAAAAATGTATTCTATTAAAAATGAAAGAAATATGATTTTATTGGTTTTATTGATTTTATTTCGATCTTTATTTTGATTTAACTTGATTTTAGTAGGCCTATTCACTGTTTTTTTTTTTATAAGTTTAAGTTTTCTATGTAGTTATTTAGTACATCACATTGAACTAAAATGAATTGAGACATGTTGACTTTGCAATTATCTTAAATTAAATGTTTATATATGTCAGTGTTTATTCAACAATTCACCAATTTTTGGGGTTTTAGTTAAAAATCTTGATTTATATTTATTTATTTTGGCTGTAGGTAAAAAAACTTCAATTTCAAGCACTCTCACCCAGCCTCAGAACACAGTCCTTTCCTCCTCTCCAACTATGAAAGACCCATCTCAATCCCCCATGGCCGTCCCGCTCAACATAATCCCCCTCACCGGAGCTGCAAGCAGCACCAGTGTGACCTCCTCCTCTACCCTGCCCATCAGCACTGCCTCCACTGCCAGCAGCTCATCACCAATCACTACCAGCACAGTAAAGAAACAGCGACCCTTACTGCCCAGAGAGACTGTACCTGTGGTGCAGCAGGCCGTCGTCTGGAACCCCACCACTAAATTTCAGACGTCCAGTCAGAAGTGGCACATGCAGAAGGTGCAGAGACAGCAGCAGGGCCAAACACAACCGGCCACACAGGCCCAGGTGTTGACGCAGGTGCAGCGCAACCAGCAGCCCCAGCAGCAGGCACAGGTCTCCTCTTCCTCGTCGGGACAGCAGGCTTCGTCCAGCACCAGATACCAAACACGACAGTCTATGAAAGGTGTGCAGTCATAGTAGATATGAAGACCGTTAATACTGTTACATTAATTGTCCATAAAATGATTTTAAAAATAATGGTTTCTATAAAAATATAAAATATGAATAGCAATTTTAATCAGCATAATATAATGACTGCATTCAGTTATTGCATTCAATTATTTTAAACGCTGTTCATTATTTTCACTGGCCACAATTTCATTCCTTTATTCATTTTCTTTTCGGCTTAGTCCCTTTATTAATCAGGGGTCACCACAACGGAATGAACCGCCAATTTATCAGCATGTGTTTTTACGCAGCGGATGCCCTTCCAGCCGCAACCCAACACTGGGAAACACCCATACACTTGCATTCACACACACATATATACTACAGCCAGTTTAGTTTATTCAATTCACCTATAGCACGTCTTTGGACTTGTGGGGGAAACCGGAGCACTCGGAGGTAACCCATGTGATCACAGGGAGAACATGCAAACTCCACACAGAAATGCCAACTGACCCGGCTGGGGCTCGAACCAGCGACCTTGCAGTTAGGCAATTGTGCTACCTATTGCTCTCTGGCCACAATTTGTTGTTAGGAAATTACATGTAATGTGCTGTAACATTGTATGATTAAAGTCATCCAGCGAATTATATAAATTAATCTTTACTAATGTAACATAAGCACAGACCCAGTAGACTGATACATATGTGTCTTTTCCTGAACTTTTCAATCTTTATTTAGGGCATAACCTATGCTCACATGAAAACTTGCCAAGACAGGTATTTTGACAAAGTTTTGTTTGTGTTTGTCTGTCTATGGACTAAAAACACACAAATGAGAAAGTAATTGCACACTATCTCAGCCTTTTTGTGCAGGGCACAGAAAACAGCACAGAAGTATCAAATGAAGTTCTTTGTTGCGTCTTCTCAAGCGTGAGTTGTTTACTTTGATCATTTTTGTCAATGGCCCCATTCTGTAGAGCGAATCCTTCCTGCAATTGTCAGTGGTACACACATCTGAAATCCACTTGCATTTGGTGGATTGGCAGGTGTTAAAGGAACACAATTTTTTTGAAAATAGGCTCATTAGCCATGGTACGGCAGCAATATTTCTTGATTATTACACCAGAATGAGAGTGTAGTTTATGACATAGAAAATAGCAACTTTTAATTTTCCATAGGTCTTAGTACATGATGTAACTACAGAAGAGTCAAGCTTTAAATGGGAAAAATGATCAAAACCCTTTTTTGAAAAAAAAATTTTGTACGAGATGCTAATGGTCTAATCCGATTTAATGATTTATGCTAAGCTAAGCTAAAAGTGCTTCTGCCAGACCCGGAGATTGGCTGAATGGATTCACAAATGGTAAAACACAACTGTTTATGAGTTGTAAAATAAGCCTATTTCCAAAAAAGTGGAGTGTTATTTTAATGTTAAGCCCCGAATACCATTATAAAAAAAATAATAATCTGTGGTGTGTTTCTGTTCAACAGTACAGAAAGACTCCTCTCACACCACCTCCACCTCTGCGGTCACACTGGTAACCAGCACACCGGTGTCGGCCACCATTATGGCAGGATCCACTGTCAGCTCTTCATCAACATCAGCCACAGCTGGAGACTTCCAGATCCCCACCACCTCTGCAGACGTAGCGGCTGATATAGCCAAGTACACTAACAAAGTGAGATTGCTGGGGTTCACATTAACAACAGAAGACAAAATCATTTAGATTTGGCCCATAAATATAATAGCTGATTATTACCGGTTGTGTTTTATTAACAGATCATGGATGCCATTAAAGGAACGATGAATGAGATATATAATGATCTTACCAAGAGTACATCAGGAAACACAATAGCTGAGGTTAGGATTTATTTTGGTACTCGGGACATGAACAAAGTATTGTTTGTGAATAATTTAACAACTTGAGGATATGAATAATACAGCATTTTTACACTGTTACAGATTAGACGGTTGCGAATTGAAATTGAAAAACTGCAGTGGCTACATCAACAAGAGCTGTCAGAGATGAAGCACAATTTAGGTATGTAGTTATTGTTATACTGTTTTTGTTATTATTATTAACTTATGAATGCACCAGCATTAATATTATGACCAATGAAGTGATAATTAAAATCTTGTTATAGCTCATATAGTTAACTATCTACAGTGCCTAGCATATATGAGTACACCACTCACACTTCTTGATCTTTTAAATTCATATTTTTAATAGGAAGCTATACAATATTATATTTGTGCATATACATTCAATTAGTCAGTACTCAAGCCAAATCTGAAGCTTATCTAACAAAATAACTTGCGATAACGGTCCAAAAAGTAGTACACCCAAATTTATCTGTTATAGAATAATATTAAATACAAATTTTAAAAAGATGAAAAATCAAGAGAAGCAAAAAATTTGAAAAATGTAGTTGAAATCTTGTAGGTTGTAATTTATTTAGCAATTTTTTGCTTGAATTTAATTGTATCATCTTTCAATTTCTTTCTTTTTTTTATATTTATTTTTTGAACTTTTGGCTTAATAAGATACGACAGTATTGAGACAGGAAGCGAAGAGGGAGATAGAGTAGGGAAATGTCCCCAAGCTGGGATTCGAACTCAGGACGCCCTTTCGTGCTACTGCACCATATGTGGGCGCACTAACCACTTGGCTATTGTGCCGACATTATCTTTCAATTTCTAAATATGTTTGGTGACTAAAATATTATTTTATTAAATATATCTGTTTAATAAATCTGTTTTGTTTAAATGCACCAAAATAAATTGCCTATATTCACTGAGAAATGGATAAAAATATTCATTTTCAAAATGGGGTGCACTCAATTATGCTGAGCACTGTATATGTTATATAGTTAAATGATATGTATGGGAGTATGGAAGCCCATTTCCACCACAGAATCAAAAATTTAAATCGCACAATGTGACTTTTTATCTTGCATTTTTGAAGTAATAGCTCACACTTCTGAATGTTAAGAGATAATCTCAGAATTGCATGAGAAAGTCATGAATGCAACTGAGAAATATAAACTCTGAATGGCAGAAACAATCTTTCATATAAATCTGCTGATATTACAGTTCTATTTTTTCTATTTAAATTCAAAATAAAAACCTGAAGTCGTTTATTTATGATGCTCAAATTCAAAAGTGAATCACATCTTAATGTATAATGTGAAAAATAAATGTTAATTTCGTGACTTTGTGTAGATTATTTATTCCTAAATACAAATTCAGATCCACTCTTATAAATAAAAGGCTCCTTATTGGCATTGATAGTTCTGTGAGGAAACATTAGGATCCATAGACATTTTAAAATCAACAAAACTTATAACAGTTTCCTGTTAGTAAAGAAGTGAGGGATTTATAAGTGTGCATTTTAACTTCCTATGCATTATGAGAATATGCATTATTCTCTTAAGTAAGGAGAGATCTCCATTTAATTATCATACTTAGAGGAAAAAAGTGCTTTATGCATTATAAAGCTTGAAGCATCAGAATCGACACTCTGTATTGGCCAATCACTATGACAAGGAATTGGTACTCGGTATCAGCTGCAAAGATTCTGATAGGAGCATCCCTACTGAGAACTGATATTACTACAATATATTGTGTATCCTTTATTTTAGCTTTTCATCCATAATCCATATTTGTATTTTTATGTTTGGTAAATGTGATCTGCTCAGAGCTAACCATGGCAGAGATGAGGCAGAGTCTCGAGCAGGAGCGAGAACGGATCGTAGCTGAGGTCAAGAAGCAGATGGAGGTGGAGAAACAGCAGGCTGTGGATGAAACTAAAAAGAAGCAGTGGTGTGCAAACTGCAGAAAGGAGGCCATTTTCTACTGCTGTTGGAACACCAGCTACTGCGACTACCCCTGCCAGCAAGCACACTGGCCTGAACACATGAAGTCCTGCACACAGTCTGGTAAGATGTAGCAGATGCTCAGAATCAACATTTAAGTAGTAGGAGTAAAAAAGAGTCAGAATTATTAGCCTTCCTGTTATATTTTTTTTCTCTTCCAAATATTGGTATATAAAATATAGCATTTTACGGTCATTAATTTTATTCTCCTTAAGCAATATTTTTCTTTTCGATAGTCTACGGACCAAACCGTTAATATACGGTGATTTGCCTAATTAGCCTAACTTACATAACCTAGTTAAGTCTTTAGATTGCACTTTAAAGGGCACCTATTTTACCCATTTTTCAAGATTTAAGTTAAGTCTTTTGTGTCTCCATAATGTGTCTGTTTCAGCTCAAAACACCCATCAGATTATTTATAATACCTTTCAGAATATTCAAATTTTCTGCTCTGAACACAATGTAGCTGTTTTTGTGGCCTGTGCCTTTAATGCTAGTTCACCCCGCCCACCGTTCCCATGTGCCTGTCAGAGTGTGCCTCAATCTCCGACTAGGCTGCGTCAGATAAACAGCACAGTGACAGACATGAAGGAAGCAGATCTCACGTAACGTTTGTGAGAAATACTACAGTAAGAACTTTATCAGTGATTATTTGATGTATTTGTTGTGGAGTCCTTCTGCCTTCTTACATCCACAAACCTGAATTGAAGCGTCTTCTTTTATAATTGTACTGACACACGGCTGTGGTGATAAAGTACAGCGATTTTACCGTCTTTACTTTATTACAAACATACACTGTTTTAAAAACGTTTCAAACTTGTAAAACTCATTCTTGATCACAATTGATGATGACTGATGATCACAGCGAGCTCAACAGAGTCCCAGTTGCTTTGCGCACATCCTGTCTTGTTGATATGATTATATGCATTACAACAAAAATATGTTAATACTCAGCTGTCAATCAAATTGGGGGTGGGAAAACCACATGCCTTCGTCACAATGCGATGGGCCTTAAAATGAGAGAGAATTGGATCCTATTTTAACGTCAGGGAAAAAAAAAAGAGGCTTATTGTCTTTAAATCAACCCAATATGACTGTGGACACACTATACCTACACACAGTTCTTTCCAAACAGCTTACAAAAAAAGATGATTTTCATTATAGCTATATACTAGTATCTAGAAAAATATCTAGTACAATATTACGTGCTGTCATCATGGCAAAGATAAAGAATATCAGTTATTAGTTATTAAAACTATTATGTTTAAAAATGTGTTCTTTCTTCTGTTAAACAGAAATTGAGGAAAAATATACAGGGGCTAATAATTCAGGAGGGCTAATAATTTATATATAATAACTGTATATAAGCATGAAACAATGAACATTATTTCTGAAAAACTAAAGTGTTTATAAATTGTTCTACCTCTGTGTATATGGATACAATACTTTTAAAGAATGAACTAAATAATGAATATACTTTGTACATTCCAGCAACATCATCGCAGCAAGAACAAGAGTCAGAAGGCAGCACAGATGTTACTCCAAAGGCTCCCGGGCAGCCAAACAATGGACCCAACTCACCCAGAGAGACTGTATCTTCCACACCTGCAGACAAAGACGGTGAAGTGGATAAAGCCAAGGACAATGTCACTGTCACAATGTCCTAGCTCACATGTACAAAACGCACACTACAACAGCACTTACATCTGTACAGCTGTACATAGATGTTGTCAAGCTCTTCATTACAATATCCTTTTAACTACGTTTGTCTTGTTTGAATGTACTTTTATGTTACGACTACGTCTGAATGTTCCAAATCTAAGACCACTAGATTATTTCCTGCTGTAGAACTGAGAGAGTTGTCAAATTTATTTCTTTTGCGTATGTGAGGTCTGTTGACATTTTAGTTAGAGTCGCCAAAGTTATATTTATAATATTGAGAACACCTAATTGTCTGAAAATTTTCTAGAATGAGTAACAGCCAATTGTTTATGTTCAGTCTGAAAAACTAGTACAGAATGTTGTTGTTTTTTATTTGTAATATCATCAAGATCATTCACAGTGGCAGTTTTTTTTTTTAATCTTCATTTCAGATCAGAAATGTTTATTTTTTGTATTTTAAAGTACAGTACTGTGCTGTATTTCTTAGAATATCTTATTTATGATAATTTATGAAAAGACCATTTGGTTATGAGACTACATTATCAACACTTCACTTAGACGAGTTTAAACACTGTTTCAAAAAATATGATTATTTTCTTGTTCAGTTGTCCATCTCTGTGAAAAGAGGATGCAACGACATGCTGAAAAATCTTTTATCACAGATAGAAAAGAGTATTATAAATCTGAGACCGGTTTCCGGTTGTGTCTTAAAGGGATAGTTCAACCAAAAATGATAATTCTCATCATTTTTTCACCTTCCACTTGTTTTAAGCACGTAAGAGATTCTTTCTTTTGCTTATAAACAATAAACACGTACTAATAACAGAAATATGGACGTACATATTGTTAAGTGAACCAAGTGATTACATCGAAGAAGAGCATCGGATGGGATTGGTTCTTTGAAATGTACTGTTCGAATGAACTGATTTGTTGTTGGGGGGGGGGGGGGGAGTGCAGGGTGAGTAAACGATAGCTGAATTAAATTTTTTTTGGGATGAACCATCTGTTTAAATGCCTTCAATTTTTGTTCACCTCTGAGATACTGTTGATGTTATAGTTTTTGTCATCAGTATAAATTATTTTTCATTTAAATTTGCCTTAAAGTTGAAAATTCAGTGTTGAATGACTATATTGTTGGTGTCAAAAATGTTTTTGTCATATGTGTCCTTCTCAAAAGACCTGAATATTTTTTATTTAAACACTGGCCAATTTTACAGATTTTTTTTTTTAAATCTGATTTTAACATGACTGTAACTTCACATATGATGTATGTAATGTAAGGAGGAACTTGTTTAATGCTGTTTTTGTCAATTATAATTTTGCATATATCATTCATTTTGATGCTGTATTCTTTGTGAGTGAAGAGCAAAGTCGTTTGACCCCATAAGATACTGTATATGTGAACCGCAAACAGAAACATTCCTGTGTTATGCTGTTAATAGTGCATAAATATGTTATTCCAAACCATATTCAAAAAAGCAAAGGGGATTTCGGTCTAATGAAGAACCAATAGATGTTTACATATTGTATATAAATAAAGATCTGGTGGTCTAAATTGTAATTTAGTTTTTGTATGGTGCAAGTGTATTAAAGAGAACACCTGATGCAAACGTTTCAAACTGAAGTTCTACTTTGATGAGTGATTGAGATTACTCTGGATGTCACTATTAAGCCTGTTAGGTGTAAATGTAATTCTTAAAAGTAGTGTTTCAGCTGAGGTAACTAATATTGTTTAGTACATGCATTATTCTAACATATTCTAAAGTATTTATACATATTCTATCTATTCTAACTGTTAGAATTGCTGTCAAATCTTTTAACAATGGTTAGATCTGAAAAAAGACACAAGGGCACGTCTGAGTCTGTGTGTAATATCATCTCTAATAATTTGCACTGTTGGGGAATAATATAGTTACATGTAATGTATTTTAATTAAATGAATTTATCTGCTATCCATTACATTTACTGAGAAAATAAAAGTAATTTAATTACAGCTACTTGTTTAAAAAATGTTAATTTCAAAGGGGTTTATAGTGAACATTTTCTATATCAAATCAAGGATGTTAATTAGAATAATGTTCACTTGTTGATGCACAATGCCTCGAAGGTATTTTCCAAGGAATTTTTAGTCTCATAGCTATTAAGCTATATCTTATGATTTTAAATCTGCATTTAACCTCCAAATAATCTCAAAGAGTACTGCTAAAATTATTTTGTAATGGCTTTGTGCTCTAAAATTAAATTCTTATCAGCTTAATTCAAGCAATGAATGATTTTGAAAGTCTGACAATGTGTTGAATACTACAGAA
The DNA here is from genome assembly GCF_903798145.1 of Danio aesculapii. Taxonomy (NCBI): domain Eukaryota; kingdom Metazoa; phylum Chordata; class Actinopteri; order Cypriniformes; family Danionidae; genus Danio; species Danio aesculapii. Next base: position 18,005,944 of record NC_079445.1, read on the forward strand.
ATGTTGTGATTTAGTAATCAAAAATAAATAAAATGTGACCAGTTACATTAATATTTTAACTGAAATAGTTAATCAAATATTGACATAAAGTATGTTCTCAACAATGATAAGTCCCTAAGTCCTTGATCAGATTACGACATTTCAATGTAGACTACTTCATCAATGTATCATTAGGAGCCACTGCTATTAAAGGAATAGTTCAACCAAAACTGAGAGGTCTCACCATTTACTCACCCTTAATATTCCAAGATATTTTGGAAATGTTGGAAACCAGTAGGCTAACCACTGACTGTCATAGCCAATTAGTTTTTTCTAACAAGGTAGTCAATGTTTACAGTTTCTAATATTCTTCAAAATGTCTTACAGGTTTAGGAACCAACTGAGGGTGAGTAAACAGTGAGTAAAATATCATTGTGGGGCGGGGGTGGGGGGGGGGGGTTAGGGTATGCCTTATTTCTGCTTTGCTTGTATGTTTTTCTTCTCTGAAAGTGCAGGCAACATACAAATCAACGTCCTTTTGCTAAAACTTCGATATTATCCAATGTTCAATGGTCTGTGAGTAAATTTAACTCAAATTATTTTAGGTATACCCCCGTGACATATCCCTTCAGAGATACCTGCCGGAAGTGGTCAATTATTACTCAAAACTAGAGGGCGCATTTGTGCACCTTTGTACGGTGCATTTCACCTCCACGACACCGTGTCGCTGTCCGACATCGTACTTGAACTTTAAGCTCAATGTGCTTCGCCTCATGCTATCTGTTGGTTCGAGCACTACAGGCGAAAGCGAATACTGCATGTGCCACCATCATCAACAAGAAAAGAAAATGGAGGTCATACCGTTGCACTGACTGCAGGCTAAACGATACCAATGCTAACAAGTGAGTATAAAGTTGCAGTTGTAATAAATACTGATACGCACTATTTCCCCGTTCTTATGTGCTAAATGAATACATTAAACGCCGTTTGTCAGATTTACAGCAGTGAAACGCGCGTTACAGTAATGGCGCCACGAGCCTCCATGTTTATGTGATGCGATACGATAAGAAAGATTATTCCAGGTAGAGTTTAACAACCTAGTACACAGCACACGTTTTGCCTTTTTTGGATGTTAATAAAACACAAGTTTTGTTTTCATATTGAATGCTCATTTTTGTATTGTTTTTAAATGCGTGGAAGTCGCCTTTTCTATAGTTTGATCGTAACGTTAACTTATTCTCTGAACCACTAACAGATTTCTGTGTGTCTGATTGTATTATTTGCGTCGTTTTTAAATGTTAATAATACTATTTTTTATTTTAAATACAATCTACTTTTGATTTGAGTCATATCGACAAAGTGGGTGTGTGCACTCTGGTTTCATGCTAACGTTAAACGTGTTTTGTTGTTGTTGGTCTGCTTAACGTCAATAATTTAGTGTTTTGCAGTTTTTTAGCTGTGGATTTTTTTTGCACGAATGGAATTTTTTGGAAAGAGAGTCCATGCAAATAACGATGTGCGTCTTTTATTTGTTAAATTCATTTTAAACGTTGTCCGCGTTTTGCATTAACAAGAACTTTCTTAATTACTTTGGCATTAAACAATATATATTATGTGCAGACCGTTCTCACGTGGCATGTATCCGTGACCGAAACCTATACTTCATAGCCTATATATTATGATTTGCACGCAAATCGTTTTGAGTTATTACAAACTCATTTGAATTTATAACGTTATTGTTACGACGCACAGAATAGCATAACGTTCTACACATAATAAACACGTACTAAAAACAGAAATATGAACGTACAAATTGTTTACAAGGAACGCCATGTTATATGAACCACGTGATTACATCGAAGAAGAGCATCGGATTGGATTGGTTCTTTGAAACTCACTGCTCGAATGAACCGATTCCTGGATTAGTTAGATTTCGCACCGCTACTATAAGATGTAATGCTAAAATAGTTACATTGAGTTATTTTGACGTCATCTGCACGATTTACTCAAATGAGTCCAAAGAACAAAACTGCCGGAAAATGATTTCTTGTTTTGTGTAAAGAGCGACTGCGAACAAACGGGACAGCGAAATGGAGGTCGCGCGCTAGCTATTAGCTAAAGCTAACGGGCAAGTAATTTATGTCGATATTTAATCCCCAGAGCTGTCGCTTTGTCTCATTTTGTCGTTTCTATGTATTATGGGCATGTTAATTTCGTGACGGTCAGTTTTGTTTGCACAATGTTACGTGTGTTACTATGACACTGGGCGGCCACGCCAACGCACACCAATGCTGTATTTAACGTTATATTAAAACGACTAACGTTAATGTAATGTGCAGGATTTGTGCTTCGAGTCCCCGAGAAAGTGGATTACTCTAATTAGAATAACAGCAGACTTTATTGAAAGGTTGATTTTAATGAATATCAGACACGTTTGAAAACTGGGCCTTGAACACGTTTTAAAATGTAACGTTAAAAAGATTTCAAAAGCAAATTTCTTCCATATCTCGGTTGCATTGCTTTGTGAAATCTGAATGACACCAAACGTTTGAAATGTGCATTGATTTTTTTTCTTGTATTACATGTTTGGTAAATGTGTCAGAGGAATGAGAGCGTTTGTAATAGTTTAGCACTTTTGTATGAGCTGTTATGAACTTGTTTGTGTTGGTGTAAAATATAATGCATATTTTACAATATTAGTAAAAGTAATTTTTAAAGTTTAAAGATTGGCATCAGCTTTAGTTGTCTGTGTATAGTGCTTTGGTTAATCAGTATTTTAAAGTCCCCAAAAAACTAACCATATGATTTTGTTAGCTCACAGTTTTGTGGTGAACAATTCGTCTGTGCATGTCATTGAAAGAAAAAAACAATTGTATAATCTTAAATTGAAATCTGTTAAAGCACTTTCTTTTTCGGTTAATTTGTCAGATTATGTAGATCTTAGTAATGGGTGTGGCTAACATATGTACTTAATACATATTTACACAAATTACTGCTACTGTCTTTTTTGGCAACAAACAGAAATGGTGAGGAGGAGGTGTCTGTTAGGTTGTAATAGCTCTTCCCAAACCCTTTTCCCCATCTTTCTGAAAGAAATGCGTTGTTTACTGCATCTGATCAGCTCGCAGTAGAAAAACAAGCCATGCTCACTGTTAAGTCATTTAATATTTTGTTACATTATGCAATAGTTTGATGCATGGAGCAGTTTTTGTTCCTTGGTAGACTTTCAATTGTTTGAATATGAACCGATTATATATACTAAAAACAGTTTATTTGCTGTGTTGAAAGGACAAGCTAATATTATGCAAGCGGAGGGTTTTGTTGCTAATTTTTAACTATTATTTTTGTTGTCTTTAGATCAGCTTCATAACGAAGAGTTCCAATCATCATCTTAGCGAACAGGTAACAGCATTTCACATATGATAATATGAGACTCCACATGATTTTTGACACAGCTGAAGTCACACTATTACTGTTTATTACAGTGAGAATGTTTGGCAGCAGTTGTGTCCTGGGAACTAAAATCTAATAAATGTGACCTATACTTTGTCTTTGTTGCCAAATGCATGTTAGTGCCTGCAAGAGTCAACCTCGAGTATAACAGTAGTTCTGTTTCCCTCTAGATTGCATTCTAGATATAAGATATTTATAGATATTTCTAGGTTTAAGATATTTATAGACTTTATTCATGCATCTGTTGCCATTTAAACAGCTTTAATTTTGATTTTCTGAGTTCTGTTATCCCCAAACCAAATGCATTTGGAAAATGCATTGTGAAGATCAAAATGCATTATCGACTTTTGAACTACCATTGATCCTGGTAGTAGGTAGGTGTGGCTGTGGAGCTCCACCTTCTGTGACATGGAAATCTTTCCTGTTCAGATGGCCAAGGTCAAATATTGACAAGTAAATGTATAAACATGAATAATCTGCTTTAAACTGAAATTATTTTTATGATAGCGACACATGCATTTTTGTTAATACTGTAAAGCTACTTGTTTTAAAGCAATCTACTTTATAAAGTGCTTCATTAAAATAACATTACTTGGGTGGAGTACCAATTGCAGAGCCCGTGGATAGTCACATTCTCACCTCAGTAATTCTAATTTATTTTGTTTGTTGGAGAAAAAATATTAATTATCAGTATACCATTTCAGCATAAATATTGCAATTTGTGAATTGGCAAGTCACTTTGCAGGATTTGCAATGTTGAGTTGGGATTATAATTCACCAGTAACCATAGTTCAGAACACATGATTTGTGGAGTTGTTGTAACGTTTAACCCAAATATTGGAAGCCATTTTAATTTGGATGTGTTTTTAATACCTGTGACGGTGTAATGTTTCAAGCAAATGTAAACCATTTGGGCACAAGAAATTATAGTTTATTTATACAGTGAAGATTATACTGTGTTCATTTCCAGCCGATTTATTCCATTTCTCTACAGGAATAGACTCCATAAAGCACTGCTTATTTAATTTGTATCTTTGCTCTATTGTTTGTGTCAGTGTTTGTAATGTTTATCATATTTATGCAATTCATGATTGATGCAATCTCCAATATAATTAATTCTTTCCCAATAGACTTAAGAAACCTTTAGAAATTGTATTCACATCACCAAAAAATAAAATATTTCAGTGCCAGTTATTCAGTATATTTTGCAGCCCTACAAAGAATAAACAATTTCTCTTTGAGTACCACTATAATACCCATTGTAATAATTTTTGCCTTCTTGCTGGTGTAGCTTATCATGCAAAAGTAATTTTTCAGTGGTAATCCTCATTTGGAACAAGTATGGATTGTTTTCTGAAGTCCCTTTCAGAAGGATATTCCAAGGTGAAATGTATATTAAACACACAAATGGCAAGTCACATGGTCTGTGTTGTGAAACCCTTGTCTAGAAATTAATAGATCATGTTCCCTACTGATATTTAGTTTTATATATTTGTTTTTTAAGAAAATTGTTCTGCAATATTTTTTATAAGACGTTTAGTGGTATTATATTTATGTGAGTGGCTATAAATGAGATTATGAGAAGAGTCTGATGTTCACAAAGTTGCATTTATCTGTAATACAGTAAAACAAATATTAATATTACAAAATGCTTTCTGATTAGGTATAATTTCTCATATAAAGTAATGGCAAAATGGACATTTATTTGTGCCTTTAGTGAATAAAAGTATTAATTTCTTTGAAAAGAAAACCTTTATTATTCAAGCAAACATTTGTGTCTGTGTGTATGCTTTCAGTTGTTTTTAATTTAACTTCTACACGGTTCACAGACAAAACTAAATCTTGTTTACTGTCTCTTGAGAATCAGTAGATTTTGTCATTTGTTTGGAAATGTTTAATTATGCATTCAGGGTGTTGTTGGTGTTAAGGGTATATATATTTTTTGAAACACCTGTAGGTTTCAAACAAGCCTGAAGGACTTGATTAGTTTGATTAGGTGTGTTTTAATTAGGGTTAAAGCTAAACTGCAGAGCTGCGGCCCTCCAGGAACTGGATTTGACACCTGGCAATTATACTAATTAAACTTTAACAAAGATGACCTACTTTTTTATTAATTTTAGGTGGGAGGGTGAATGAGAGAATGTGTAAGTATTTTGGTTTAATGCAGCTTAGTGTGCATATTAAACATGAGAATAGTGTATGAACATTTCTGTTATGAATAAGGTTTTCTTATTTGTGAGGAGAGCGTTCTTCAAGGACGAAAGGTTGGGAACCACTTTACACTATTGCAGTGTCTGTTGATTTGACAGATCTTTAATGAATAAATCAGACATTGAAGCTCATTTGTAGCGTGTTACATCTTTTTTTAAAATCTAATTTAACAACTTACCAAATCCCTACACATCGGAAGGAGACTGACTGGCACCTTCTACTAGGAAGCCACTTGACTTCAGCTGAGAAGACTGTACGCATAACAATTTGTAGTAATATTTTGGAGTTGTGCTCTCCAGTGAATCTTTGTTCTTTCTTAATTATAGATATTCTGTTTGAACAATAGTGTCTCTCTGCTATGGAGGAGAGTGTGAGCCCTGAGCTGGTTCAAGCCCCTGTGCCTGAGCCCAGCCAGGATCCCGTGGATACCAGCTCACAAGGTGCCCACTCCACCACATGCACTCCTGTACAAGAGAGCCGTGGGATTCACTATAATCAGGGATTTAATTTGGGAAATTACTGTAGCATGATACAATCACTGAGATTTAAATGTTGGTTAATTTTTTTCTCAGCATGCACTGGAAAATTGTAAATGGTTGTAAGCCTTTTTGTGTGTGTAATGTGGTGTCAACATACTTTTTTTTTTTTTTTTTTGGCATTTAGATTGATCATCTTAAATTCACATCATAATTTTGTGATCCACATTTTATATCTGCTGCGTTCTGACAATTAAACATTTGTTGTCAACTGTAATTATGCTACGTCTCACACACAGAACCATCACCGGTCTCAGAAGAAGTCAAAGATCAGAAGGAGCATGGTGATATTAGTGAAGACAAAGTAGAAGACCCTGACAAATCCTTGAAGCCTGCATGTGGTTTTAAGAAGACTTGGGGATTTCGTCGGACCACCATTGCTAAGAGAGAAATCCCTGGAGAAATGGCAGCAGAGACCCCAGAAAGCAAAGGCGCACCTGTCCGTCGCAGTGGCCGACAGGCGAAGCGCACAGACAAACTGGAAGAGTTTCTGGTCACAGTGAAGAGAGGAAGAGGAGCTGGTAGGAGAAGTTGCCCTTCACGAATTGAGGGAGGGGATCCTCCATCCCAGACCCCAACCGATGCTGAAACTGCTTCCGAGGCCAGCTTTGATGGAAATGCAGAAGCCAAAATAGAGGAACAAAAAGTAGCTTCACCAGAGAAAAAGAAAAGGGGCAAAGGAAGGGCAAAGAGGGCAGTGAAGCCCAAAGCAGGTGGAGGCTCTGTGAGTGATGATGATGGCAGCTCTGAAAATGAAGAGGAGGCTGGCGAAGAGGTAGCTAAAGACACTCAAGAACATGTTGAGACTGTAGCCTTTGCTGAAGATGCAAAGGATGTGGAAGCAAAAGAGGAGCAACCAATAGATGTGGTAACAAAAGAAGAGAAGGATTTGGAGGAGGGTAGTAAGAATGATGAGAAGTCCTTAAACGAGTCTGTAAATAAACGTCCTACCAGAGCTTGTAAAGACTCTAAACGAGACACTAAACCCAAAGTAGGAGTGAAACTCCGCAAAGAGAAAAGAGAGGAGGAGGATGATGATGATGATGATGACGACGATGATGATGAGTCATCGTCATCCAGTGAGTCCGACAGTGATGGGTATGACCCTAATGCACTTTACTGCATCTGCAGGCAGAAACACAACAAAAGGTATGTTTCTTTGTGTACCAGTATTTGTGGCCAATAGCATTACTTATATTAGAATTTGTAAAATGCGTGACTTTAAAATCTAAATGTTTAATAATGTTTACAATTGTAGTTTGGTTAACTTGGCTTATTTGGTCAAGATCAAAAAAAGAAAGTGAGCCATTCAGTCCTGGTGTCCTGCCATTTTATTTTACCTTTTAGATTATGCTACCAACACTGTATTTGATTGGTTCTGAGGTTGGGGTTAGTGATTAGGTTGGTTAGGACGATATTACAGCTTCATATTACACTAATCCACATTAAAATTTACATTGGTAGCAAAATTTAATGGGTTGCGTCATCAAAATGTGCTACCTACTTTTTGATTGGGAGGAAGGACAATCTGACAAGGTAGGACAAAATCAACAGAACACCAGATCAAAAAATATAAATAAAAAAAACCCCTCTGATTCTTATCATAAATGACTAAACTTACTGAACTTTCAAAGCAATGCTGTGTGGGCTAATTGCATTTAATGTATGTGCGCACATGTCATGATACTTTTATTAGTCAAGAAGAGCTTAAATGTCTTAAGTGCTCAATCCCAGCAGAGTTTGTAATAATTAAGCTAATTATTTTAATGGAAACAACGAATATATGGATATGTGGTTTAATTTAAAGGACTAAAATTCTAATATTTTTATACCCTGTGAGTTTTATTTTTTTATTTGCGTGTTTATTTTACAGGGACAATACACTTGACATTGTTATACAAAGATAACCGATGTTGCGTACATGGGGCATTTAGCATAAAGTTAATTTGCAGCCCTTGTCCCTGGTTAGGCTTTGCATTAAAATAAATAAAGAAATAAATAAAAAGTAATAAAATAAAGTATGTATCAGCTTGATTATTTTAAACTAAATTATGTGTTTCTCTTAAAGCCTAATGCCTATATTGACTTTAGGCACAAGATGAATCAATATATTATGTGCTAGAACGTAGTTTGCATGCTAAAACTAGATCTTTGGAAAATCATTAGTATCGTGCACACTGGACAAATAAAATCAGCTTTGCATAGTGCTACATTACAACCCCTTATATGGGATGAGGTAGATGCATGAAAATCACACCAAGTATTGGATAGCATAGCATGGTATATGCATATGATGTAAGCATAAGTGTGGCCCAGAAAGATGCACCTTTTTAGTCATTTAATGTTGGTTTTTCAGGATTTATTCAAGATTTATCTTATGTTATATTGTGTTTGGTATCAATTTATCCAAACTATCAGCAGCAAGTAAATGTCACAGTCCATATTTTATTGAAGTATTATTAAGTATAACAAGTGCAATAATAATGTTGCTGTTATTTACTAACTTGTCAGTATTTTTACACCACACATAGTTTAGGAACATGTAAATGGTGCATTTTCATTGACGAGAATTTCTAAAGATTCTACACTTTTTTTTTTTTTTTTTTTTTTTTTTTTTATAAAAATTTTTTTTATAGCATGATCTTTATGCTATTTTTTATTTTGATTGTATGTCAAAAGATCAGCAATGAGGATTTGGTCACATTACTTGTGTTCATAGCACAATTCAAATACTTAGGTAATGGTTCTTCAATAAAAAAAGTGCAACATTAAGGGACCAAACAATGCAATTGGATATCATTTTAAGTGCTATTAGTACAGACTTGTATTATTCAATTGATACAGAGATATTCAGATTCTTGCTTGCTTTAGCAGAGTTTGCTTCATGTGGATTTAATAATTATTCCGTGTGTTTGGTCATTGTTTAAATCCTTGTGCCATAGGTTCATGATCTGCTGCGATCGCTGTGAGGAGTGGTTTCATGGTGACTGTGTTGGCATCTCTGAGGCACGTGGCCGGCTGATGGAGAGAAATGGAGAGGATTATGTCTGTCCGAACTGCTACACACAAAAAGGACAGATTTCCAAGGCCGGTTCCTCCACTGCAGCTGCAGAGAATGGCAAACGGCCAGTAGTTGGCCCTCGTAAAACAGAGACTGGTCTTACTGCACCATCTAGCAATGCTGCAGCTGCCGCAGAAGAAAAAGCTGATGACCTGGGCATCAAGGGCAGGATCGAGAAGGCTACCAATCCTAGTGGGAAAAAGAAAATAAAGATTTTCCAGCCGGTATGTCTCTGTATGAACAAGTCTGAATGCTGCGCTGTTGTTTACATTTAATTTATTGAGGTGAAAGAATTTTTTCTGTTGGTTTTATTTTAATTTTTGTTTGTGCTTTTATGCATGAGGTTTGAGAGCTTTTTTCACAGGATATTGTCTGATGCATTCAAGTTTCACTTATGGATTGATATGTTTACGATAAGTATTTGATTGACATGTTTAGGCTTTTATAAGCAAATTTTTAAGGCTGTCAGGTGTGTACAATGTTTAGTTTAATTGTTGTGCATTATAAGTTTAGAAGTAATTACAATCTTTCACTACAAAATGGCATGAAGGGGTTAATAATTTTGACAGTAAAATTGTTTTAAAAAAATTAAACGCTGCTTTTATTCTAGCCGAAAAAAACAAATAAGATTTTCTCCAGAAGAAAAAAATATTATCAGACATACTGTGAAAATATCTTTGCTCTGTTAAACATATTTTGGGAAATAATAAAAAAAACACAAAAATAATTCAAAAAGGGGGATATTAATTCAGATTAATTCAGAAGTCAGAATGCTTTTATTAGCCCTCTGCATTATTAGCCCCATGTTTATTTTTTGCTCCAAATTCTGTTTAACGGTGAAAAGATTTTTTTCAACACATTTTTAATCATAATAGTTTTAATAACTCATTTCTAATAACTCATTGCTTTTATCTTTGCCATGATGTCAATACATAATATTTGACTAGATTTTTTCAAGACACTTCTATACAGCTTAAAGTGACATTTAAAGGCATAAGTAGGCTAATTAGGTTAACTAGGCAGGTTAGGGTAATTAGTCTACAGAACAAACCATCGGTATACATTAACTTGCCTATTGAAAAAATATAGCATAAAGGGGCTAATAATTTTGACCTTAATGTTTATAAAAAATAAAAACTGCCTTTATTCTAGCCAAAATAAAACAAATAAGACTTTCTCTCGAAGAAAAAATATTATTAGACATACTGTGAAAATTTTTGCTCTGTTAAACATCATTTGGGAAATATTTAAAAAAAGAAAAAAATTCAAATGGGGGCTAATAATTCTGACTTCAATTGTATAAATGAATTAGTAATAATAGAAATGGGTTTTATATCATTATTGGGTGTTTTTCTATCATATACAGGGACTTTGTAATCAATTCGCTTGAAATTAACTTCCTAAGAGATGTTTACTATTAAGGTGTGGTAAGTAAAGAGAAACCTTGATTTTGCTTTTGAAATATTAAAACTAACAGGTGATTGTAATTGGGGGCCCTCAAATTTTGTACAGTTTTTGGTCTAAAAACAATGTCCATTACTTTCTAAATTACCTAATTAGAAAGTGCCGTACCTAATTAATCTTGTGCTGTATCTGTTGATGATAATTGCTTATTTAAAGATGATTTAAATGTGTAAATTCTTGTTTTAAAATATTTTGGTGCCACATCTTAAATCAAATCTTTAAAACAGCATTTAAACTATTTAAAATGAATTCTTTTTTTTTTTTTTGAGAAATTAGAATTTCAATGTCTGTGACTGTTTGAATTACTATTACACATACTAGCGTGCAACTTTTATGCTACATAATTCTGTTAACAGTTCAGTTTATAAAATACACAAAATAAAATGCTCGAATGACTAAAATGTGCTTTAAAAGTAGTATTTAACAATTCTGTGACTTAAGTTGTTATTTCAGTTGCATTGAATGACCTTTGAAGTAATATCAATAGTTGGCCACAGTTTTCTTTAACTCATCAGAACAGGTTTAGATGTTGTATAATGTTATTTTGAGTGTCACGTGGCATCAAGTTGGATTCAGTTTAAAATGCTTACTGAACCGTGCCTATTTTTAAATGGAAGTAGTCTTTTTAGAATATTGGGTTACATTCATTGTAAGGTTCAGATTAGTTTATATATTTACTAACCTGAACGAACACTACATTTATTGCAGTATTTATTCAAAATGAAGTCATTCATTATTTGTTTTTGTTTTCTTACATTAACTACTGTTAATAAGCACATCTTTGCTTTTTAATAATGCATTAGTTAATCTTGAACTGATTATTAAATTCTTGGCAAGTTTTGTTCGTTCTTAGTTCATGTTAGTAAATACGTTAATGGAACCTTATTGCAAAGTCTGATAGTATTTTTAGCATACATGACAGTACAGATGTATGTTGATCTGTTGCCATAATCTAGTGGCCACAGAAGTTTGACATCCCTGAGTTTCCATCAGGTGCCTGCAGCAGAGGGATCATCCCTCCCAAAGTGCATCGGGCCTGGCTGTGAGAGAGATGCCCTCCCTGACTCTGTGTACTGTGGAAATGACTGCATACTCCGACACGCTGCAGCCGCCATGAAGACCATCACCACAGATGGAAAAGACTCCAAGCAGAAAGAGAAGGGCAAATCCAAAGCACAGAAAAAGACCACAAATAAATCACCACAGAAGGTATTACTTACTTGCACCTGAAAAAAATATACATTTTATAGGCTTTAATCGTAGGATTGCTTGCTGCGGATATGGAAAATAGATTATGGATTAATGACTGTTCTGTGAGGATACACTTGCATTATTATTATTTTTATGAAGTGACCAAAGTTGATAATCCAGTAGTTGCTAATTCAGGTGCATTAAAAATCAGGAAAACTGGTATCGTATCATTTTTTTTTCTTTGTGATTTTTAAATTCAGTTTTTTTTTTAATGCACTGAAGTAACAATTTGCTGTAAATGTGTCAATGTTTGGTGTAATGAACTGCTGTATTGTCTATTTGCTTAAATAGTGCTTTTTTTGTTCATTTCAATAGAAAAGCTCTGGCCCTGAAAGGAGGTCCTCTTCTAACCAAGGTCAGGAGCAGGAGTCAGCATCTGGGGCTGAGGAAGATGACGACTATGAAGACAAGCACGCAGAGGAGCATCCACCACCACCAGCCATGTCGTCTTGGTCCAGTGACCATAATTACATTGCAGTAACGCCTGAAAAGACTACAGCCATATCAGCATCTGTGTTAAACAAAGCGTGTATGTATCTTTCTGAGGGTTTTCCACATTTTATTAACCTATCTCAACTAATGATGATGGGGTGTTGAACTGTCAAGAACAACAGATTGAAATTGTTGAAATTGCAACCTATGGGAGTCACATCTAAAACGCATTTCATTTCTGTTGTAAATTGGACTGAAATTATTGAAATTCTTTGTGAAGTGATTTTAGTGCTGGAAATTTGAGTTTAAGTTTGGCACCATGTGCTATATCCTAAAATATTTTGTCAGTGTTTTTTTATATAACACTGCAAGATGCTAATATTTGGAAAACACCTGTATCAGGTTATTCTGAGCTGCAGAACAGGTAAGTTTTTTTTTTTTTTTTTTGTAATTAAAAAAAAAAAAGTTTGACAAACTAGGTATTTAAGATCTCAAAACCATAAAGACTGTATTTTTCTTTGTCTATAGTTGGATATTTAAGTTAAGTAAATATTAAGTCTTATGCTAAAGTGACCTAATAATGTAGATCCTACGGATCGGAGTCCAGACTGTAGTGCCTTGCCATGATATGCTTTTGTAAAGCTTTCTGAACAGCATTTTAAAGGATTTTTGCATGTGATTTTTAAATCTCTTAATGTATGGAATACCATTGCCATTTATCTCCAATCCCTGCTGTCATCGGGGCATTAACTTCAACCGAAAAGATGTACTTGACCACACACCAGATCAGGTAGGTTTGGTGTCTTTTTCTCCTGCCCTCCTTCCTGACTAAAAATAGAACGTCTCTAAACCAACATGGACATTTGACCACAGTGCTGCTGTTTCATAATAATGAAACCATGTACCTTTTATTAACAGCTGATATTCTTTTGACATGCATGCACTGAATTTATGCGTTCTCAGTGGAAACGTGGCATTCAAAATAAAGTGAATTTGCGGATAATACTCTGCTGGCCCCTGTGCTTCAATTATGAGAGAAGTCTTGGTTGTTGGATGAGAACATGGGATGACGGGGCTTCTGTCTGTTTTTGGCCTTTGTCAGCTATCTGCTAAATGTCATGGCATGATTTGACATAAGAAGACTACAGTCCTTGGAGCCGGCCAGTGAGAAGAGTTGTGGCATTTCAGGAAAGTCCAAGATCCCAGAAAAATGTAAAGAGGCACCATAAAGAAGAACAGCTGAGGACATCATAAACACCTCACAACAGACAACGACCGAATTCACATGCCACATAATTGCAGCACAAAGGGAAATTTCAAGCTGACTTCATTTATATACATGTACACACAATGTAGACACATGCTGGTAGGCTTACTTCATTTATATATTTGATCAAAGGACTTACTGAGATGTACCAGGTGAAGTCTCGGTGCTGTTTGTTTTGGATTTTACAGAGCATGAGTTTGAAGAAGAAAAAATTGACTGTTGGAAAGCACAATATGAAAAACAGGAAGAAAAAATTGATAAGGCTTATTGTAGGCTTTTGTTTGATACATAAAATCATGAGTCAGAAAATTAAAATTATTGCCACTAAATTGTTTTTGTTCTAAAAGCTTTTTCTGAATGCAAGTTTAGTCTGTTTGAGGCTATCTTGGGTTGTTTGTCTTTTGTTGATTAAAAAAAAATATGGGGATTGACGTAGATAACACATGAATGGCATTACTTTGATGCTTTTGGCACATTGTGCACATGTACTTGAAAATGTGTTTTTTAAGGGTTTATTTCTGCAATGCTCTTACAAGCTTGAATGCAGATCTTGAAATATTGAATATTCTATGACATCTGATGTACAACTGATTAAATATCCGTTTTCTACAGGTCTTTTTAATAGATTATTGGGTTACATATGAAATTATTGGGATATAGATTGGGTATGTCACTTTTGTTTGACATGCCAAATCTGTCATGTTACTCGCAGGTAATCAACAATATAGTTTTTTTTTTTACTCAAATGATTTAATTGGGATACAAGTGCATGTCATAAAATTATATGGAAATTTCTTTTTTAAATCTTTTGTGAGATGCACATTATATGAGCTGTTGTACCTCAAATTTATTCACATTTTTAAAACATTTGTTAATTTGCATATTTTAATTATGTATGTAATATATGCTCCAAATTGTGTGTAAATAAAGATTGAACCAACTTAGTAATCTATATTAATATTCTGGAAGTATTTCTATGTTATGCAAGTCGGCTCTTAACTCTTAAAACTGTCATAAAAATGATTGTAAAAGCTTAAAAAAAATAAAGCTTATACAATCAACCTTTTCCTGTTTTTTGTCTTTAAACCAATTTTACACTGGAAATTGATGTCTTCGTATCAGCAACTGCTCAAACTTATTACAATATCAAGGCAAGGCACTACAATAGCATTCTTTTGTATTTTATTATTAATTTTTGTACAAAATTTTCCTAATCAAATTACATAAATTCTAAAACTCTTGGTGTTTTGTGATTTAGCCATTTCTGTGTCATGTATTGGTTTATTTTTGTTTTCCAGCAGCTGCCCTTAAAGACAAAGAAAAGGAGGACCATGTAGAAGCCAAACCAGAAAAGGAGACTGCAACCCCTGACAAGAAAGCTCCCACCCCAAATGTTACTCCCAAAGGTGGTAAAAAGTCCCCTGGCTCTAAAGGGACAAAGACACCTGTTGCGGCCTCCTCTGTTCCCAAAGGCAAAACAAGTGCGACACCTGTGAGCAGTGGCAGAGAATTAAGAAAACAGCCGATACCACCGGCCAAAGCAAAGAAACCGGTACCTCCACCACCCCCAGTTCCACTTTTATCTCCATCAGGTCCTGGATCTCGTCACCATGCCTCTGGAGCTCTTCGCGTGACCAAGAGCACCTTTACTATACCCAAAAAACAGCCACAGGCAGGGCAAAAGGAATCTGCAGAGCCGGGTCCCTCACCCACCTCTAGAACCCCACCATCGTCACTGTCATCTACCCAACACCCACCACCTAAACCTACCCCTCCTGCTGCTCCTCCATCGGCACCACCCAACAACCAGATGAGATCCAACATCAGACGCTCACTGACTGATATTCTGTATAAAAGGTGAGAGATTTTTTTTTGCTCACTGGATCAAAATAGTGTCTGTTAATATGAAACTTAATCAAAAATACACATTAAAATTGATCAAATTTAAGGTAACCAAAAAAGAAAAAAGTCTGTAATATTGTAGTGCTTTTGCATTTTAGATGTTCTCCTGAATAGTCTATTTGCATGTTTTGATATGAAATTATTTGTAACTTTTCTGACACCTATTGTTTTGATAGGCATTTTTAATATTCTATTTGTTGTTGTGCCACAGAGTGAGTGACAGTGATGATCTCTCAATGTCTGAGAGCGAAGTGGGAAAGTTGGCCGTAGGCATTGAGAAGGAGATGTTTAACCTTTGCATGAACACTGATAACAAGTACAAAAACAAGTACAGATCCCTTATGTTCAACCTCAAGGATCCCAAAAACAAGGTTAATCACTTTTGTTGAATAGAAAATTGGTCTCAATCAGCTTGATGAAATTAGTTATACTGATAGTTCTGTTCTTTTACTTCACTGTGCGATAGGGCCTGTTCTACCGCGTAGTTGGGGGAGAAATCAGTCCTTTTAGGCTGGTGAGACTGAGTCCAGAAGAACTTCTGTCCAAGGAGCTGTCAGACTGGAGAAAATCTGAGAGCTCTGAGGTAAAATGAGTATTGAGTTTGTTGGTGTAAATTTAAATGATTGCCATGCTGTTTACATAAATTGTGTATGTATACAGAAGAGTTTGGATAAAAGTGGAAGATCCCAGTCAGGACAGCTCAAAAGTGGATCCAGACAGGAGGCTACTCCCCTAGATATTGATATGGAGGAAGCTCCTCCAATGTCTGACGGAGATGTATGTATGCCTGCCACTTCCCAATCTCCTCACTTGGCTTCTGCTGCTGTAAGTGCTAGCTTTCTTGCTTTCCTGATGTGTATGTTCTTTCACACACCTCTCTGAATGTCTCCTTCGTTTCAGTTTCGCAAAGCGACTTGCTTTTCTCATAACTGCCTAGTACTCGTAATGTTTTTTTCTTCACATGAATGTTGATTGTTGAGTGAGAATATCAAGTGATTTTAGTTTTTACTGACTTATGTTTCTGTGTGTGTGTGTGTATGTATGTATGTGTATGTATGTGTGTGTATATATATATATATATATATATATATATATATATATATATATATATATATATATATATATGATCTTTAATTTTTTCTTTTAAATTGTTTATTTTGAACAGGACTCCCAAGAGGACACACGACCAACTTCAGCACCAGCTTCTACTGGGAAAGGTAACTCGATGCCAGATATCTTTAGTAGTATGCTGAAAGACACCACAGCAGAGCACCGGGCTCATCTCTTTGACCTGAACTGCAAGATCTGTACAGGTGGGATTATTTCACCACAAAAAAGTCACTTACTATCTGGAAAGAACTGTTGATTGAATTTATATCTATATATTTGTAATTGCTAATAATTCAAATGAACTTTTCAGGCCAGAAGTCTGCAGAGGATGAACCGCCATCTAAGAAAACCAAAATGTCTGCACCTAAAAAGCCAGAGCCATCTTTTAAGTCTAAACCAGAGCCACGACCATCCAAACCCCCTGCTGATTTCCCTCAAGTTTCCTCTCATTCTGGTCATGAGACAACTTTACCTGATTCAACGACTGTGATGGAAGATCTGAGCAGTGTTTTTCCTGTAGTTCAGGCCCCAGTGGCTGCTGCTGTACCGGCAGTGTCTTCTGTAACAATAACTCGAAGGGACCCTCGTACTGCTGGTCACCGATCATCTGTGCCACAAATAGTTCCTGATGTTGTTCCTACTATGCCAGCAAATGTTCCCATCTCTGTTGAACCTGCAGTTGTGGAAGCAAAGGTTCCTTTGCCAATGCCCCCTCCTGCCCCAGCATCTCTAGCCAGACCTGTGGTGCCAAAACCAACTAGGTACATCACTCTGTTTAATATAATACATATTAGATATTTAATATCTAAATATCTTTTTAATATCTAAACGTCTCTCTCTCTCTCTCTAGCTTGCTGCTAATTGAGTAATATTTGTAATTCTGTTGTGTTTTCATCAGTGAGCCCCCTCCTGAAGGTGAAACTGCTTTGTTTTTGTCTGGACAAGAAATGATGTGGAAAGGATTCATAAACATGCACTCCGTGGCCAAGTTTGTCACAAAAGCCTACTTGGTTTCTGGATCGTTTGAACATATTAAAGAGGTCTGTTTCATTTAAGAGTCTTCATATTACTTTGTGGGATTCATGTTAAGTTGGTTCATTTAACAACTGTTTATTTTATTTGCAGGACTTGCCTGACACCATTCACATTGGTGGTAGAATATTACCGCACACTGTGTGGGATTATGTGGGAAAGTTGAAGACTTCATTATCGAAAGTATGAAAAAATGAACTCTAACTTGTACTTTAATTATATGTTGATTGCTGGGGGGTTTTTTTGATACGGAGTGTTGTTCTTTTTTCAGGAACTAAGTCTTATTCGTTTCCATCCAGCGACTGAGGAGGAGGAGGTGGCATACGTGTCTCTGTTTTCTTATTTCAGTAGCCGCAAGCGATTTGGAGTAGTGGCAAATGGCAACAAGCGAATTAAAGACCTTTACCTCATCCCTCTAAGTTCAAAAGATCCACTTCCTTCAAAGCTTCTGCCGTTTGATGGTCCAGGTAAGCATACACAATCATTTTTGAAAATCTCTATGAAAAAAGTATGATTAAAGCCTGTCAGAACAGTTTATTCTTTGAATGGAAATCTTGTTTCACACAACATTTGCTATATTATTTTCTTTCAAACAGATTTGTTTTTTCGTGATGTTTTAGCAAATGGTCATGTATTTCCTTATAAAGTATTTCTGATTATGTCCTGGATCCAATTGAGATTTTCGTTTAGATATTTTTGTCAGTCTTATTTTTCCTAGGTTTATATTTTACTCTATGAATAAGTTTAATAATAAACTGGCGAGCTATAAATTTAACTAATGACAGCTAAACATTCTCTGAGACTAGCTGTAAGTTGTATGCTGGACCACATCTATTCCTTCAAAGAAAACAAGATGTCTGATCTGCCCAAGCAGTGATTATGATGTTCAACAACAAGTTTCTTATCCTGAGACAAATTGTTGCATGAAGTTTACATAATTAGAAAAATAATTTACAGAAAAAGAAACAATGGGTAATTGTTAGAGCTTTTAATGGTGTGTAAGAGAACCTTTATATTGCTGTAAATATTTTTAGATGGGAATTGTAGGTTGCATTGAGTATATTTCATATACTCATGCATATGTCTTGAAGGTTAATAAATTGAATAGGTTTTTACAGGTTGTGTTATCATTTTGTAGGATTCTGTATTTTATGGATCAAGCTCTTTCCTTCCTATTAAAGATCTACCTGAAATGTATAGAATATTGGTGTTATCTTAAAAAGCTGTAATGATACTTATCACAGAGCTGGAAATAATCAATTGTAAAATAATGCTGCTTTTTCTTCTCTTTTTTCAGGGCTGGAACCAGCTCGTCCAAATCTGCTTTTGGGGTTGTTGATTTGCCAGAAAGACAAGAAACGTTCTGGAGCCCCTTTAGAGAATGAAGAAAAACGATCTAAAACGTTAAGAGATGAAGAGACGGGCCTTCCAAAACCATCTACGATTAGTAAATCTGAAATAAAACAGGACAAAGTTCATCGATCTAGTCTGGATGCTATAAGTACAACACCGCCAGGCTCCCCTCCACCCCTTGGTGTCGCAGATTCTTCAAGTTCTGTCTCTTCTGTGTTGTCCTTACTCTCCTCTGTGAAAGCAACTGGTGTCAGCACAGGCAGTAATTCTCCATCCTCTATTGCAGCATCTGCAGTTTCCTCCACACCACTTCAGACTATCCTGAAAACACTTTTTGGTAAAAAGAAGCAAGATTCTGATGTTTCATTATCACCTTCTGATCAAAGTGTTGCAGATGTCTCTCTGCCTTCAGTGTCCATGCTAGATCCAATTGTTCAGCAGTTTGCAATAATTAAGGGGAAAGAGGTAGTACAGGATGATAGACCATATGATCCTGAAGAAGAATATGATCCGGCCATTGGGTATGATACAGAAAACACCCATGATACAACAAAAGCATCTGCTGTTCAGCAAGCAGAGGTCTCGTCTGTGGTAGATGATGTTGCTTATGACCCTGAGGATGACTCTCTGTTTGATGAGGTTGAGACTGATCCAGGTTCAAAGAAATTACCTGAGCATCAAAAAGTGCTTGAAGATAAACAAATGGTGGAACAGAAGTATGAGGAACCAGTTCATCAGCACATACCAGAGACGTTAATTTCCCAGCCTATTACATCTCTGTTGGCTAACAATCAATTGCTTCAACTTGGCAAAAAGGTTGAAGAGATGGTGACAAAGGGTTCAGCTACTCCAGTAATTAACCAAAGAAGAGACCCAAGGCAGAGTAGAGACCCTAGACAGACAGCTGCAAGTAGAAGACAGATGTCTGATTCCACAGAAATGGAGGAGGAATCTTTTATTACTACAGACAAATCATCCACACAACAGGAAACAGAGATATCAGAAACCGAAACCTGCACTGCCACAGCTGCTGACACACAAACTCCTGAACTGGATCCTACTGAGGAAACATCAGTAGAGGAACCTTCAGAAGCTGCAGATATATCCATAATGCAAGTCACTAGCACCTTGGATTCAGTGCAGCCTGCCATTGTGGACCCTGAAGTATCCATGTCTGAGGAGGCAGGGGAGAGTAAGAAAGAAAGCAAGTGTGAAGAGATGCCTTTTTTTGATACAGAAAGCACAGAAGTTTCTATTCCGTTACTAGGGGAAAAAATTGACCCAGAGTTAGTTGAAAGTTATATGGACAAAGAACCTGAAGAGGAACACAAAACTAAGGATAATCCCATTGAGTCTGAGTTGAAAAGTTTTGAAGAGGTTTGGCCTAATTCTGCCAGTATTTTAAAAGTTGACCAAGCTTTGTCCACTGGACTGTCTGTTTCTCAAACTGATGAAGTTACATCAGTTGGGCACCCTATTGAGACCACTGCAACTACATATTATAACATTTCAACAATCAATACTTTATCTGCATCTGCACACTCAAGAATGCCACAAGATGTTATCCAAGACAACTCGTCTTATATGGAATCACTTAGTTCCCATATTCAACACATACCAACAACAAACCCTGCTAACATTCCACCTCCAATGTCTTTCCCTCCACGTATTGGACCTCCCCCTATTCTTGGTCCACCTCCCATACAAGGCCCTCCACCAATAACTGTTCCTCCACCCATGCATCTCCCTCCTCCAATGTCAGGACCGCTATCAATGCAGATTCCCCCAATGCAAGGTCCACCTCGTCCCCTTGGAGATAAGGATCATTCTCAATATCCACCACCATCTTCTTATCCACTATTCCAGAATCAATGGAGTAGCAATTCTCAGTTTGATGCTGCTCCTAGAGTTCCACTACCTCCAAACTTTACACCAAGAGGACCACCTCCATTCCAACCAATAGGTCAGAGAGGTCCACCTCCTCAGATATTTGATAATTCTATTAATTCACTGCCCCCTCAGCATATTGGACTGAGAGGACCACCTCCAGGCCCTCCACCACCTGGGCCACCCCTTCCCAATTTTGATGGACAAAGGTTTAATGGGCCTCCACCCCCATTTAATTTCTCTGCACCCAGAGGCCCACCTCCACCATTCCCCGGTCCCCCTCCAAATCATTTTGATAATAGAGCACCACCACCATCCCACTTCTCCGCTACAAGAGGTCCGCCTGCGCTTCATAACATTGTGGATCATGGCCCTTCATCTAGTATAACAAGAGGGTCTGCAGATCAGTTTGAAGATAGTGGAAACACTTATCGTCAGGGATTAGAGAAGCCCCAGATACTCCCACAAGTTTCTTCTTTTAGAGGCCCTCCACCAAACCCCTTTGATGGGCGAAGAGGACCTACAGGTCCTACAGGTGAAATATCAGGGCAGCGATTTCCACTTCCGAACCAATTTCGTAGTTCACCTCAGCATAGGGGATCTTTTGAGGAACCACGAGGAACTTCATCTCAAGACTTTGAAAGGCACCTGGGACTGGCAGTGCCGCAGTTTGGCGGGCCAAGAGGTCCACCACTGGGACATTATGATAAGGAAGCTGTTGGTCAGCCAATACGATTTAACTATAAAGATGATACTCAGAGTGACGTCCGAGATGCAAGAGATGTCCGGGACGCAAGAGACATTAGAGACATCCGGGATGCAAGAGACATCCGGGACCCTAGAGACATCCGGGACCCTAGAGACATCCGGGACCCTAGAGACATACGGGACATTAGAGACATCCGGGACGCAAGAGACATTAGAGATGTGCGCGACCCAAGAGATGTTCGAGACGTCCGGGACCCAAGAGATGTTCGGGATGTAAGGGACATCCGAGATGCAAGAGAAGTTCGAGACATCCGAGATGCAAGAGAAGTTCGAGACATCAGAGATGCAAGAGAAGTTCGAGACATCAGAGATGCAAGAGAGGTTCGAGACGCTAGAGAAGTTCGAGACGGCCGAGACACAAGAGAAGTTCGAGATGGCCGAGACGCAAGAGAAGTTCGAGACGTTCGAGACACAAGAGAGGTCCGAGACGCAAGAGAAGTCCGAGACATCAGAGATGCAAGAGATGTTCGAGACGTCCGAGAAGCAAGAGAAGTTCGAGACGTACGAGAAGCAAGAGAAGTTCGAGAAGTCCGAGAAGCAAGAGAAGTTCGAGACGTCCGAGATGCAAGAGAAGTTCGAGACGTAAGAGACGTCAGAGATCTAAAAGACATTCGAGACATCCGAGACATTAGAGATATTAGGCCTATTCGTGGACCTCTGCTACCAACACCTCCTGAAGGTCCTATACCAATACTGGCTCGTATAGGTGGACACAGCCCCGACACCCACCGTGATGAACCCTGGAGACGGCACTCCCCTGAAATGCGAAGACGAAGCTGTTCCAGCAGAGATGGTTCAGAGTCACATACCCGCCCAAGTAGATTTGAGGGTGGTCCACGTGACAGAGATGCCCCTTCAAGATTGTCAGAAGAGAGGCAGCGTGAATTGTCTGAGGACAGGAGGAGAGACAGAGACAGAGAAAGTGGTCATGGTGGACGATCATGGGCCTGGAATAGGGAACATGAGTATGACAGAGGCAAAGAAAGGGATCGGGAAAGAGACCGGAGCAGGGAAAGAGATAGGGAGCGGGGTCACAGCAGGGAAAGGGAGAGAGAACACAGCAAAGAGAGGGATCGCAGTAGAGGCAGAGAGTCTGACCGAGGCAAGGAGTCCGACCGAGGCAAGGAGTCCGACCGAGGCAAGGAGTCCGACCGAGGCAAGGAGTCCGACCGAGGCAAGGAGTCCGACCGAGGCAAGGAGTCCGACCGAGGCAAGGAGTCCGACCGAGGCAAGGAGTCCGACCGAGGCAAGGAGTCCGACCGAGGCAAGGAGTCCGACCGAGGCAAGGAGTCCGACCGAGGCAAGGAGTCCGACCGAGGCAAGGAGTCCGAACGAGGCAAGGAGTCCGACCGAGGCAAGGAGTCCGACAAATATGGAGATGGAGACAAAAGAAGAGACCGAGATCGAGACAGAGACCGAGAGCGTGGCAGGGAGAGAGAAGACAGAAAGGACCACGATCGAGACAGAGCGAAAAACAGAGACAGAGAGAGAGAAAAAGACCGTGACAGAGATCGGGATAGCAGGGACAGAAGGAGAGAACGCTCAAGGAGTCGTGAACGAGATCGTGGTAAAGAGCGTGACCGAAGAGATCGTGACAGAGAACGGGACAAAGATAGAGGCAAGGAGAAAGAAAGAGACAGACGGGATAGAAGCAGGAGCAAAGAAAGGAAAGATGACAGAAAGGAAAGATCTGACAGCTCAAGAGCAAAGTCTACAGATTCTGAAAACCCATCATAAAGGTCATTCATATTCAATCTTGAGTGATACTTTTTCCTTTCTAAATTTGCATGGGTTTGAACTTTGTGCTTAAGTCTCTTTTGTATATTTTCTTGCTGAATATTTTATGCTTTTTACTTACAAGCGTTGTACTTTGTATGTGATAATTTTGTCAGCACAACACTTTTTCTTGTATTGCTATTTTAAAGAAAACTATGAAAACCTTAACAGATAAGGATAAAACAGGACATGTAAATATGTATGTATTTGTGTAAATACAGGTACGTTTTTAACTACTTGTTTTTTTTTCTAAATAGAGAGCTCATAAGCCATATAGCTTTGAAATTATGTTTAAAGGAAAAAATGTCTTCAAAAGAAGGTCTTTGTATGGTAAAAGCTTAACCAGCATTTAATGAATGTCTCTAAAGGCTATTGTTAATGATTGACCTCAGAGATTACATTTGTTCAATAAATTCTGTCATAATGAGTATCTTTAAGTTATTGAGGTATTTTTTTTAATTCTTTAAATGATTAATTTATGGGCTGAATGGTCTGTTTATATAATGTAACAAATTAATGTAAGTAGTTATTATTTTTTTTAAACACTGAAGTAAACACTTTACAGTGCAGCAGGTTGATTAGGCATCACAGTCGTGAACAGCAGCAACTTAATCCAAAATTTATCATTCCACTCTAAGTAGATTTATATATAAATAAATATATATATATATATATATATATATATATATATATATATATATATATATATATATATATATATATATATATATATATATATATATATATATATATATATATACATACAGGATTTTTTTTTCAGCTAATGCTGCCCATAATGCCTCGTGTGACTGTTACTAAAGAACTATAGGGGATATATCATAAAAGTTAACGGTCAGATTTCAAAACAGAAACAAAGTTATTATTTTTGAATACATATTTTAAATATATTCTAGAAGGGTCAGATAGGAACCGCCACACTAGGACACAGCTTTTAACAATTGTGCAAACTTGACAAATACAGTGATTGGTTATGTATGTATATGTTTGTTATTGTCAGCAATATACTTTGTAAAAATAGTATACTTTTGCTTCACATTATGTTGTCAGTATGAGGTTCAACGTTTTGCACATTTGGTTGCACTAAAACCGATCAATATTTTAAAAAACATTTAAAACCATATTCTAAAAATCGACATTGTAAACGAGGGTAAACATAGCTTTAAAGCTAATTATAAACTTTAACATCAAACTATCCCCCGTCTCTTTTAGCTTGCTGGACTGTGAAAAGGCATTAAAATTTAGGCAAAAGGCAAATCTCCCAATTCGTTTCTGTTATTAATCTCTGTAATTTCTGGCCAAGACCTCCATAGCTACACCCACTTAAATGTCACATTAAATTAAAATTAATAAAAATGAGATGTTTCAGTTTGTTAGTTTTAAGGACATCTATGTTTGTTCGCTCCAAAACAGTGACAAACTTCGCGTTTAGTAGATATAAAATCGATGTAAACATGTAAAGCTTGCAGTTTACTTCTGTCTAAAATCACATCACCTCATACTTCAGTTTCTCATCAAAACTTAATCAATCAAATGCTCTCTAGTGTGACATGCCCCGCTCGCTTCAAGACGCTTCTCATTTGCTTTTCATTTGATGCGGTGGAGCTATCAAACCTGGCAGAGCTGTGATTAAAAACAAAACTCTACTGGCTACTTTTTAAGAGTGGAAGAGGCTACACTACGTCCCACTTTTTTTTTATTGTATACAAGAATAACATCACTGCATTGAAGAAAAAATACAATAACAAAAAATAAGAAGAGAGATAAAAAAAGCCTCAATCATTAAGAAAAAAGATTATCAAAAGCTTTAAGAAACTTATTACTAATAAGCTCAAGAGATTCAATATTGAACAAAATTTCAGCAAGGAAAGCTTTAAATTGCCTTTAGGAACTTGTTTTTGTATATAAAAAAATA
This sequence comes from Danio aesculapii, assembly GCF_903798145.1. NCBI lineage: Eukaryota > Metazoa > Chordata > Actinopteri > Cypriniformes > Danionidae > Danio > Danio aesculapii. The sequence goes on from NC_079445.1 coordinate 18,031,359, forward strand.
ACAGTATAACAAAAAAATTAACAATAAGATCAAGAGCATGATCATTACCTGAGAAACACAGAAATATATCTTTTATGGCCAAATTTAAATCGTATTTAAATAAGGTTGATGAATAAAAACAATGTTATTCCAAAGATGTTTAACGTGAGTGCAACTATAGAATAAGTGAAATAAAGTCTCTATGTATATTGCAGAAAGTACACAAATTAGATGTATCAAAATAATTAGCAATTTGGGAATTTGTAGGATGTACACAATGCAAGATCTTAAAATGTATCTCTTATTTTGATGGATATGCTGAATTTCTCAGGCATCCTCTCTTCCATTGAATGCTGTCAGAAAAATTGGTCCAGAAAGTTTACATCTTGGGGAGGTATATACAGAGTAATGTAACAATCGTCTGACATGTCTGTTGTCACATTTTTATTTTTTATTTTATTTTTTTCAAAAAAAGACACTCCATCCATAAAAAGTTTAGGCATAATTGTTTCCTTTCATTAAAGTAAAGAAACAGTTTAAATAAATGCACATAACTTGGTGAAAAACTCTTTATAACACAATTTAAGGATTTGGCTGGGAGAGGAAAATTATACAATATCATAAATTCTTCATATTCCAGAACATTGCCATTATTTTGAAATAAGTCCAAAACAAAAACAATTCCTCTTTCGAACCACCAATCAATAAAAAGGTTTCCCACGAATTCAAATATAACAAATATAAATACAACATTGGGAATATAGTGACAAATTGAGTAATTACTACGAAGACATCTTTGTAACCAATTAATTCCAAATGAGCTAATTAATCAAATCTTTGAAATTTAAAACCTCCAATCCACCCTTTGAGCGGCTGTTAGATAAGACTGATTTCCTAATTTTATGGGATTTATTCTTCTTCTATATGACATTCAATGACATTTTTTTTTACATTATCAGCAATTTTGTCACTGACAAAAAGAGACATCGCAGGATAAACACAACGATACAGCCCTTCAGCTTTGGATTTATGCACCCTGCCATGATAAGTCACGTTGAAGCCATGAATTAAATAATTTGTGTTTAGTAAGGAAAATCCATAGGTACTTCACACAATCTTTAACAGGTATGTTGCATATCTTTCTTTAACAGGTAGGATTACTGTGTATTATAGAGACAAACATTTTAACACTTTGTAAGATTTAAATATAAGCCTGAGGCTTCAGAAAAAGATTGAATATACTAAGACTTATAGGAATTTAAGTTTGATCTTTAAGAAATAAAGTGGTATCGTCAGCAAGTTGAGAAATTTTTAATTCTTTGTCAAACAAAGTGAGACCTTTCAAATTTGGATTTTGTAAGATGTTAAGAAATAACAGTTCAACGTCTAAAAGAAAAAGAAATGGGGAAATGGGGCAGCCTTGGCGCACACCTCTATCACAACTAAAACGTTTAGTGGTTTGCAGATTAACCAAAACCGAAGAGTTAATGTCATTATAAAGCATTTTAACCATATTAACAAAGTTATTCCCAAAAAGCTCTAAGAAAGTTAAATAAAATAAAATGCTTTATAAAAGTCTAAAAACAAAATAATAGATTCTGAGTCAATGGTCTCTGAGTAGTCAAAGATCAAGTAGTCTTATATTAGAGCTAATATGTCTATTTTTCAAACCATTTTGTGTTTCACCAATAATACAATGAAGACCAGATTTTAAATAAATTGCATGAGTTAAGGCAAGTAGCTTTTAACCTATATTTACGCCCCACCCTCTCTTAATTTTTCAGTTGAGATTGTCAAACGTCGAATAAAGATGCACATTTCAAAGCACTTTACAGAACATTTAAACTTAAAATATTCGCTTATGGAACCACTGAACTTTCGAATGGAATTTGTTTTCCTTAACAGAATTCCAATTAACCATTTGTCCTAAATAAAGAAAAGGTTTTAGATTATGACTTGAAAGAAAATCTGTAATTTTTTTATGGAAATATTTACTTTTGGTATCAAACTTGAAGAAATGTCTTTCAGATACATATGATGTATTCTGTTAAACATGGCTAGTAGATTTAAATTTGCCAATTTATTTAGTGTAGCCTACCTGTGAATTTTGTTTTGTAGATTTTTAGCATTTGTTTTTATTATATCTACACAATTTACAAATGTTTTAAGATTTTTTTATTAGTAAAATTAGTAAAGAACCTAACATTCCTTAATTAGGGTGGATGTTAGAATACATTTGCAACGGAATGAACTGCAACTTGTCCAGCATAAGTTTTACAGATGCCCATCCAGCTGCAACACAGTACTGGGAAACATCCATTAAGAAAACATACCGTTAACCAGGTTACGTATTTGTACTGTAGCATTTTTACAGTTTTTTTTACCGTTGAAATCGCGGCCATTTTTTACTGTGTATTTCATTGATAGCAAATTCTATTTGTAATTAAGAGCAACACATTATTATATGATGATTATTTTTAATCTCTCTATATATTTTTATAAAACTTAACAGCACAACCTTAAAAAACTCACCCCAGAGGGTTTCAAATGTTTATGAATTTCTTTATTATGTTGAACACAAAAGAAGATTTTGTAAAAATATCTTAAACCCACCATTGCCTTCCATAGTATAGGGTAAACAAATAATATGGAAGTCAATGGTTAAAATGGAAGTTAATGGTTAACATTTTTCCAGAATATCTGTTTTTGTTTTAAACAGAAGACAGAAACTCAAAAAGGTTTAAATTAAGGGTGAGTAAATTATGACATGAGTTTCATATTTGGGTAAACTATCCCTTTCATGATCCTGTGTCATTGCAAAAGCCCATCAGCAGGTGGTGGTAAATGCTCAGAGAAGAAATTGTGGGTAAGACTGAAAGCGCTGCATCACAGGAGTTAAATCAACCAATACAGCTTAATAGGCAGAGCTTGGATGGTGTGTCGTAATATTTTAAATCTCACTCTCTTTGATGAAAAGAAACAGATGCAACTAGATGAATTCAGAACTCTTCATGAAATTTAATGAAACAAGAACTTTAGAATTATTTTAAAATCTAATAAAATGTATAAATAATATTTTGTGTGTATTTATTTATTAGAAGTAACTCATTTATGACAGCATTTTAACTCGATGTTAAGTACCAGTATTCTTGTAACAGCTTTTTCTTTTCTTTTCTCTTTTTTTAAATCCTGTTCGCACAAGTATGGTATCTATCTGTGATATCTATCAATCCTGCCCTTTTTAAGGTCATTCAGAACGATACCCTCAATGTCATTTCAGTGCAGTTCTGGTGTCTTATCATTTATCACAGCCAGACTGTTTAAATAGCACCAAATGCCCACTGAACCCAGAATAACATTTTCCTTTTACAGAAGCTCTCCATCATTCTGTTGATCTGTGAGCTTTGGTGGTTTGTCTTACATAGACTCCTATAGACGGACACACACATACTGTGACCTTTATCTGCGTGTTTGTAATGTGAATCCCACCAGAACCTAAATATATCAGAGATAGCATGGAAATAGACTTCAATAAGGATTTGTGCATAACAAACCTTTGTGATTAATTTTGGAATAGGTTATTAAATGTTATTACATTTTATATTTTAAAATAATGATGTTTTTATTAAATGGTGACGTTTTGATGTCCATTATTCTGTATATTTTATATTAAATCAACATCTTCAAGGAGCACTCCACTTTATTTTGGTTCATTTTACAACTATCCTAGAATTAAACTGTTGAGTTTTACCATTTTGGAATCCATTCAGCCGATATTGACATTGATATCAATAGCCATAATGACCTAGAAAATAGTTATAATTTTCCAGTTTTATTATACAGAAGAGTCAAGCTTTAAATAGGAAAATTATCAAAAGTTTTTGTTTTTTTTCTGAGGAAGATGCTAATGGTCTAATCTGATTCAATTATTTATGCTAAGCTATGCTAAAAGGGCTTCCACTAGAAGCGGAGATCAGCTGAATTGATTGAAAAATAATAAAACTTAACTGTTTAATTCCAGGTGACTCATAAAATGAGCCTATTTGCAAATAATAATATTAATAATAAAATAAAATTCTACATGGAATTATCAATGGCAGTATAGAAAACCTTTAAGGCTGCTGCAGGATGGCATAAGCAATTCAAAACATTGATAAGATGTTCCAGACTTGATACATTGTTGAAAATGCCAGAGTGTGTTTGTGTTATAGAGTTTATGAAGGTGTCCTTGGCTTTGTATTATGGTCTGTCCTGTTGTTTTACTGTATTGTGGTCACTGAGTATTGCACAGGCTCCTCATTAAAGATCTAGATAGCACTGGAGAGCTTCAGCAGGAGTTACTGCCCCATGTTTGGCCCTAAAGCTGCTGTGACATTTTGTCAACAGCAGCAGTGAAAAGAGGTTTTTGTAGAGTTTGGAGATTTTTAATAATGGCCTTAGTCTTGCTCCTCCTACACCTGTGTTGAGAATACAGGTTGATGATATTCGACTGTCCATCAAGAAAAACAAAAAAAACAAACAAAAAAACAAACCAGTCTAAACATGTTTTGTCTGTTATAACTGAACTTCTAGTCAGTTTTTTTGTATGTGTGTGGGATTTTGAACACTTTTATTTGGTTATGCTGCCAGACCAGCTGGCTGTCCAATAAAAAAAACAAACAACAACAACAACAACAACAACAACAACAACAACCACAGCAACCACAACCACAACAACAACAACTACCAAAAAAAAAAACCCCAGATAACTGTGGTTTTAACTTTATTTTTAATGAAAGGATCATTCAAGAAAATCTGTTCATGCAGCTATTTCAGTAAGTCTTATGTAAATGGAGCAATCCAAAGCTGTTTATATTCACACTTATAAAACATATATTTATATTAATAACAAAAAACTGATATGAACGGCTTTATGAGTCTTCTCTGTTATAGTGAAATGGTGTTTCAATATTTGTGTCACTCCTGTTTAGAAAATCTAAAAAGGAGCTAGAAAACTACACTGTAAAAAGGCAAGGTTCCACACAATGCATGCAGGTTGTGCAACACAAATCGATGAACCCTTGTTCACTGTTCAAATTTACTACACTCTCAGAAATAAAAGCACATGAGCTGTCACTGGGGTGGTACCTTTTCAAAAGGTACACATTTGTACTTAAAGGGTCCATGTTGGTACCTCAAAAGTATATATTAGTGCATAAAATTTAAAGAGGAACACTTTTGTACTATTGTACTAATATGAGGTATCAATATGGACCTTTTAGGTACAAATTTGTACCTTTTGAAATTGTACCACCCCAGTGACAGCTCATGTACCTTTATTTCTGAGTGTACCTTTGGGCAATGTTGTTACTAATCTATTTGCTACTAACCTTTATAACTAATCTTTGAAATAATGTCCAAGACTGTGATAAAAGGTATAAAAAAGTCCACAACTACTTTTTATATTAAAAATAAGTAATTTCAAAGTTTTTTCACCAAATGAGTGACATAATTTATGCATTTGGCAATTAAAGAGTTGAAATCATGTAATTTTTAAAAACATTTAGTAGTTTTGATCAGGACTGAGGTTGATTAACAGATTTATGGTAAAAAAAAGTTTTAAATAATAATGAAGTTTGATTTAGTGGATGTTTTTATCTCGAACATAACAAAAAGGTAGTAAAGTGTATGTACAGTTATATTACTATATACAACGTTATATGTGCAGCTGTTATGTGCAAATTGGCATGTAAAGTGTGTTGTTAAATAAGTGTATATGTGTATAAAAGTGTATGGCAAGCAGTGATTCGCTCAGCCATCCGAACTATTCGACGTAGTCTTTGGAGATCGTATTTAGTAGCTGAGCTAAACCAGACAGTTATTGATGTGCAGAAGACTGATTCAATGATGGAGGTGTAGAACTGTTTCAGCAGCTCCTTTGGGAGGTTAAACTTCCTCAGCTGACGAAGAAAGTACAGCCTCTGTTGAGCTTTTTTGACAATGGAGTCAATGTGAGTGTCCCACTTCAGGTCCTGAGAGATGGTGGTGCCCAGGAACCTGAATGACTCCACTGCTGCCACAATGCTGTCCATGATGCTCAGTGGGGGGAGAGTAGGGGGTTTCTCCTGAAGTCCACTATCATCTCCACTGTTTTGAGCGTGTTGAGCTCCAGGTTGTTGTGACTACATCAGACAGCCAACTCCTTAACCTCCTGTCTGTAAGCAGACTCGTCACCGTCCTGAATGAGGCCGATAAGTGTGGTGTCGTCTGCAAACTTAAAGAGCTTCACAGAGGAGTCTTTTGATGTGCAGTCATTCGTGTACAGGGAGAAGAGCAGTGGGGAGAGGACACACCCCTGGGGGGCGCCAGTGCTGATTGGATACTGGATGAGAATTTTCCCAGCTTCACCAGCTGCTGCCTGTCCGTTAGGAAGCTGTTGATCCACTGACAGACAGAGGTGGGCACAGAGAGCTGAGTTAATTTGGGCAGGAGAAGTTTTGGGATGATAGTGTTAAACGCCGAGCTGAAGTCAACAAACAAGATCCTCACATAGGTCCCTGGTCTGTCTAGGTGTTGCAGAGCATAATGCAGTCCCATATTTACTGCATCATCCACAGACCTGTTTGCTCTGTAGGCAAACTGAAGAGAGTCCAGTGAGGGTTCAGTGATGTCCTTCGGGTGGGCCAGCATCAGTTTTTCAAAAGACTTCATGACCACAGATGTTAGTGCCACCGGTCTGTAGTCATTTAGTCCTGTAAGTTTGGGTTTCTTTGGGATGGGGATGATGGTGGAGCGTTTGAGGCAGGAGGGCACTTCACACAGCTCCAGTGATCTGTTGAAGATCAGGGTGAAGATGGGGGCCAGTTGGTCAGCACAGGATTTTAAACAGGCTGGTGTTATAAAATCTGGGCCTGGTGCTTTTTTCCTCTTCTGTTTCCGGAAGACCTGGCGCACCTCATCTTCACTCAACTGAAGTGCAGGTATGGGGGAGGCGGGGTGGTGGAGGTGTTAAAGGTGGCGTGAAGAGCAGTTCAGAGTGGGTGTGGGGGGTTTTCTCAAGTCGTTTGCAAGTCGTTCATTGTCTACAGTGGTGGGGGATGGTGTCTTGTAGTTCTCGCTGGAAGAGAACTGACTCCTTAGTTTCTCAGAATAGTTCCTTTTTGCAACTCTGATCTACTTTTCCAGTGTGTTTTTGGCCTGCTTATACAAGGCCCTATCCCCATTCCTGTAAGCAACATCCTTGGCCTGACGTAGCTGTCTGAGTTTTACAGTGAACCATGGTTTGTCATTGTTGTATGTGAGATGAGTCCTGGTAGGAATGCACACGTCTTCCCAGAAACTGATATAAGATGTTACAGTCTCTGTGAGGTCATCCAGATCGCTTGCTGCAGCTTCAAAAACACTCCAGTCATTGAGCTTATTAAAAATTTTGTCACCAAAAATCATTCCGCTAGCTGAAACATGGAAAAGGTTATGGCCAAATTTAAAAAACCTTCCCAACAGCATGCAACGGTTCATTCATTCATTTTCTTTTCGGCATAGTCTCTTTATTAATCCAGGGTAGCCATCAGCGGAATCAACCGCCAACTTATCCAGCACGTTTTATGCAGCAGATGTCAAAAAAAGCCAAAAAAACAGTTCAGAGTGGTTTTGTTTAGTGGTCACTCTTGGTTCCTTCGTGGTCAAAAGTAATGAAACCTTGAAAGGTAGCTTTTAAATATTTATTTTCTTCCAGGAAAATCAGTTGAGTATATATTTTTTAGTTTATTGATTTTTTTAAATTAATATTAATACTTAGAATTTGTGATTTATGATACTTTATGATACTATATGCAATATTTCTAAACTTTTATGTTATGAGCTATTTATTATTTATTAAAGGGCACCTATTTTACCTCTTTTACAAGATGTAAGATAAGACTTTGGTGTCTCCAGAATATCTGTAAAGTTTCAGCTCAAAATACCAGATTATTTATTATACAATGTAGAATCTGCCCATTTTAGTGTCTGAAAACTATAGCTGTTTTTGTAGCCTGTGGCTTTAAATCCAATTGAGCTGCTTCTCCCTGCCTACTGTCAGTGGGAGAGACAGACTGGGAAGAAGCTGAAATACAGCTCATTAGTCAAAAATACCAAGTAAGGTTATTTCATGTATTTGTGGTGGAGTTTATTGAAGCCTTTCTGAAACGATGGGTCACACACAAATTCTGTTTTGCAGTGCGCACACACACACACACACACACACACACACACACACACACACACCCATTTACTGACACCATGGGGCCGTGGTGATTATAGCGGTTAATTTCATATTGATTTTACAGTCTTTATTACAAACTTGCTCTGTTTTAAAAACATTTTACATTTATAAAATGAATTATTGAAGTGCCGATGATCATAGAGACTTGTTTAACATGTTTAACATGTTTAAACCTTACTTTCTTTGCAAAAAAACATTCTCTGGACTTGTGTGTATATATATATGTTATTATAGAAACATGGCACCTGTCAATCAATTCGGTGGGCGAGGAAAACTGCACTCCTACGTCATGTTGAGGTGGGCCTCAAAATCACTGGGATTTGGGTCCTATTTTAATGTCAAGAAATATAAAATAAGAGACTTGTTGTGTTTATATCACTCCAACAAGACAGTGGACACACTATACCTACACACAACTTCTCCAGAGAGCTTCCAAAAGTTGATTTTCATCATAGGTGCCATTTAAAAATGAATGGTAACAATTTAAAATACAGGAACACAGTTAATTTTACTTAATAATATGAACAAACAACGAACAATAGATTTGTTATAGTATTTATTCATCTGTGTTAATGTTAGTAAATAAAAATACAGTTCATAGTTAGTTCATGTTATCTCACAGTGCATTAACTAATGTTAACAAGCATAGTGTTGGATTTTAATAATGCACTAGTAAATATTGAACCAATTATTAAATGCTGTACAAGCATTGTTCATTTTTTATCATGTTGGTAAAAACATTAACTATGTGTGCCGTATTGTAAAGTGTTACCATTGTGTCTATGTGGCACAGTTGATGTGTATATTTATAGTCTTACTTATAGTCTTAATCATTTTGGATATTGTGAATTATTTCTTTGAAATTTAGACGATGTACCTTGATTATTTGATATGCAGGGAGGTTTTGATTCATTCTTTATGTACTTAAAGTTAAACTGGTGTTTTTTATGTGCACCAGGCTCTTGAAGCAAATTGCACCATCTGCAAATACAAATAACCATAATAATAGCATTTTTGAAATGATCTGACACGTTTATTACCCATGGACACTGCAGGGATGCTGCTTAAGAAGGAGAGAGTGAGGTAGAGAGAGAGAGAGAGAGAGAGAGAGAGAGAGAGAGAGAGAGAGAGTGAGCACTGAATGATTGATTATTCTCTTATACCTTTGTGGTTTGATTAAAGCGTCGGTGATTTATCTGCACCACTCACAACATCATTACACCATGTACAGTATCTGTGTGTGAGTGTTTGTGTGTAAATGTATGGGTGTGTGTGTGTAATCTAAGGGTATATTGAATTGCATGCTAAAAATATCACATACAAAGGCCTGCCAAGGGTGTTTGCATAAACGGCGGTCCTCTCGATAAATTTTCTCCCCTCTACTGACACCTCATATTAAAATGGGAATCATCCCCTGTTGCGGGGACTTTGCGTATTAGGTTATTTAATATTTGATGGATGTGTTTACTTCAAGCAGATGTTGCCGAGAGTGTGATCATTTAGCAGCCATCAGTTGTGTGTCTGGGCCACTTTTCTGTGCGCTTCATCCAATTCATTTTTCTGAGAAGACTGCGTGGAACCACACATTATTATTTTAGTGATCTTTTAAACTAAATATGTTCATTTGAAGGGAACCTATTATTCAAAAATCACTTTTATGAGGGGTTGTGTGTGAATATATCCGACCTCTTGTGGTTAAAATTATTATTATTCTATTTTTCTGTAATCACACTTTAAAAAACAGTCTGCAGAAACACGTTGATTGGCATTCTCCCCTTGTGCATGTCATCTGTGGGGGAAAGCCCTGTCTATTAGTGACAATCTCTTCCTCATTAGCATAAACAGCCCTAAGCGAGAAGCAGCCGTCCACTATTAGAGTTTTCACCTGCTGAAGATAATGTCAATGACTAAAGCCCTGGTCAGATCACATGATTTTTATTGTCGGTTACGAAAGTCACTATGTCAGATTATGCAATTTTATCTTGATAAAATCTTCACTTGTTTTTCTAAACGTAATAGTTTTAATAACTTATTTATAATAGCTGATTTATTTGATCTTTGCCATGATGACAGTAAATAATATTTGACTAGATATTTTTAAGACACATTTATACAGCTGAAAGTGATATTTAAAGGCTTAACTAGGTTAATTAGGTTAACTAGGCAGGTTAGGGTAATTAGGCAAGTTATAGTATAATGATGGTTTGTTCTGTAGACAGTTGAAAAATTATATAGCTTTTAAAGGGGCTAATAATTTTCACCTTAAAATGGTTTTTAAAAAATTAAAAACTTTAATTTAAACTAAAGCTTTTATTCTAGCCAAAATAAAACAAATAAGTCTTTCTCCAGAAGACAAAATTATTATCAGACATACTGTAAAATTTCCTTGCTCTGTTAAACATCATTTGGGAAATATATAAAAAAGAAAAAAAAAAAAAAGCTCAAAGGGGGGCTTACAATTCTGACTTCAACTGTATATGACAGAGGTTTGTGATACAACAATTACAGTAAAGAATTATTTAAATCCTTATTTTCCACAGAGCGAAACAAAGACTCAAACAAACAAAGGCTCAAACTAGAATATAATTTGTGAATTTTTCAAGGAAAAATATCTTTTTAAAACAAATTTTGTGTAATTTGTATCCTTATTTTTTAATGTATTTTTTTGTTGGTCTGTTATCTACTATAAACAAGAATAACGAATAACATGAAGTGCTTCAAAACAAGTCCGCTATATGCTTCAACACCAAAACATCAATTGGTTTGTTAAATAAAATATAATCTAGCCTAAATAAAATTAAAATGAAATATTCACAGTTTCAGAGAAACTTGTATTAAACTTTTCATTTTTAATGACAAAATCATCCATTGTCGGTGAGTTTCAATTTAATTAGTTTAATAAAGTAATTTGAACAAGCAAGACAGTCGTTTACAAAGTATTAGCATCACTGAACGTGTTTCCAGATTACCTCGGAAGAACAAACTTGATTGGAAGACAAAGAGAACTCAGAAACTCAGAAACTTGTTGTGAGATTGGAGATGTCTGCATATTTGTGCCAGTCTGTCAGATAAAATTGCTTAAACACTTTAATACTTTAGAGAAAGTAGTTAAAGTTTGCATAACCAATGATGAGATCCTCTCATAAGTAAATATGCAGCCTGTTCTATTGATTATCTGACCCAAATATTAAAGGCAGCACCTGCGGATATAACTGATAAATATAAATGATGTGCTCCTATTGTCCACTGTCACCCACGTGATGGAACTCGTCGTGAAGATAGGAAAAAAAATTAAACATGCTAGACATGATATGGTATCGGCTGTCCTGAACTATGACACATTACACGAGAAGAAACGACTGAATCTTGTGTCATGATGCCAATTTGTCATTTACGACTCCCCACGACTCCCTACGTCAAGGAAATCGTGACAAAATTGTGTGATCTGAGCAGGGCTTAAGAGGAGTATAAATGTGGAGTCCATAGATGGCCTTCTTTTGAGACACTTCTTTTGACATTTTCAGTATATCACAGAAATAATGTTGGTCCTGTTGAATCTGCCGTAATGGTGATGCATAGGTGTTTTTAGCCCCCTCCTCCTTTAAAAACACCACAATCTCATTTGAATTTAAAGCGACAGTCACCAAAACATCACAATTTAGATCAATGTCTAAAAGGGGCAGTTTCAAAGAGTTATTTGAGTGTTTTTCTTTAGCTGATACTTAACATACACACTCTATGGACATCAGACACTTATTTTACATCTTATTATATGTTGCCAGATGGTTCATACAGCCAGTTGGTTGACTTTTGACTTTTTAATAGAAATTATTTAATCTTTATTGTAAAAAAATGATTTTAGTGGTGGTTAGCACTGTTGCCTCATGGCAAGAAGATTGCTGGTTCGAGTCCCAGCCGGGCCAGTTGACATTTCTGTGTGGAGTTCGCATATTCTCCCCCTGTTCATGTGGGGTTCCTCCAGATGCTCTGGTTTCCCCCACAGTGCGTGTGCGAATGTGAGAGTGTGTATGGATGTTTCCCAGTACTGGGTTGTGGCTGGAAGGGCATCCGCTGGGTAAAACATAGTGGTTCGTTCTGCTGTGGCGACACCTGATACATAAGAGACTAAGCTGAAGGAAAATGAACGAAAGAATGAATGTTTTAAAAAAAATAACTAGTCTCTTATAAAGATCCCTAGTCTCTCAAAACATTACCAGCCTTTCGTTAGTCTCTCATAACAGTTTACTGGTCTCACACAGACATTACGAGTCTTTGTGAATAAAATATATGTGGTCAATTTGCTAGGACCCACACATTTGAAGGTAAAAAAACCCCCAAAGTCAACAACAACAGCAGCAGCACAAAACGAACACATTCAGAATGTAACAATGTTTTTAAACTGTCAAGTAGACCTGTAAGATATAGGATGTCTCCCTGTGTGTGAAAGTCTATGTTAAAGGTCTGTTTCTGGTATGCGGGTAAGGGTGAGTTTTGTGTGTTGTTCCTGGTTGAAGGGGTGGGTTGTGGATGCTGGTTTGCACTTCGTTCTTCCTGTCTCTGATGGCCAGGCCCTTCGGCACTTCCTGCAGGAGGGGTGGAGGGTGGACTGTGACCTTGCCTCGTGTTTGTCCCGCTGGGTCATCCCATCGAGACACTGTAAGAAGGGGACACAGCAACACTCAGACTGGTGGAGGAAACACATACTGCAAAAAATGCTTTCCTAACTTTATTGTTTGGTTTCTAGTCTGAATATCTAAATATTCTTAAATCAAGAAGCATTTTCTAGACAAGCAAAACCTATTGCTATTTAAGAAATAATATGGCAAAATTTGGTGAGTTTGTTCTTAAAACAAGCAAAATAATCTGTCAATGGGGTAAGAAAAATAATGTTTTAAATCGAAAACAAGATCGTTTTTCTTACTCCATTGGCAAATTATTTAGCTTGTTTTAAGGAAAAACTGACTCAATTTTGGCACATTATATCTCAAAACATAACTTGTCTAGAAATGTACACTTGATCAAGAATTTGTAGATATTTGGACTAGAAACAAGATAAAACTGTTTTGCAGAAAACATTTTTTGCATTGCAGGAGTATCAGAGGAACAGAAGACATTTGCTGAAGCCTGTTCCCATACAAACAATCAAAATAAATAAATAAACAAATACAGGTGAATAAAGCCTTTTCATTCTGAACTTGTGTGATCACCCACTGACAAAAATGAATAACTTAACTAAAGTTAATTTATCTAACAAATAAAGTAGTAATGCTGCACAATTCAGAACAGTTTGGCCAAAAACATTATTTATATATCTACATCACTGTATAAAAAACAAATTAACTACAACAACAATTATTATTATATGACAGAGTGCTGAATAAAAATACCTCTACTATTTTGTAATTTTACTTTAAAATAAACCAGGTTTCTTGAGTTCCATAATATATAATTTTACTGCTGCTAATAATATTTGAATATTGCAATGATATTATTTTCATTTTATTTTTATTTAATATTAACATACAATATTCTATGTACTATTTCTCTAAAAAGCAATAATAATAATAATAATAATACTAATAATAACAACAACAATAATAATAATAATAATAATAATAATAACAACAACAACAACAATAATAATAATAATAATAATAATAATAATAATAATAATAATAGTAACAATAATAATAATAATAATAATAATAATAATAATAATAATAAGCTTTATTTTGGTTAAAAACAACCTCATATTGTGGCTATTACCTATTTGAAAAGTTCTCTTATTATTGACGGAGTAATTGATATTTGTTTACTCTGGGCTGGAATGCTACTCTCTAGGACCCCAATAAAAGTTGTTCTGAGGACTTTTCTGTTCAGAGTTGTTGTCATTCTTCTGTAGAGTTTTGCACTGAGTGAAGGAAAAAACATGCTTCGCTATTTCAGCTCATTTATTCCTGCCTCTGCGTCCTGTTTCCTGTCTACCTCCATTTACTTCCTCTTCTGCTTTACCTGAAGATGTTTAGGATGAGCCACTCAGGAATTACTGAGAAGACAATTAAATGACATTGTCTATGCTTTGTTATTTTCAGAACCTAAATGCAAAAAGCAAAAGCATGTGAGGGAACACAGCTATTCCTTCATCTTTGCTAGTTACAGTGTACAATTTACCTCAGAAAAGTCATTCTGTCCACATCTTGTTAGTTTGTTAGAGAATATACATGGTTTATTAGTTTGCTAGATAAATGAAAACATGTACACTACATTAGCCTATAATACAGTAACCAAGAGAGCTCAAATCCACTGCAAGTTAAGAAAACACATGCAAGTAGAAAAAAAATACATATTGTAAAAACGTTTTCATCCATTTGACAACACACACGCATGGCACGTTAATTCTCACAACACATGCAAAGACAGAAACACATGCCATATAATGTTGATGACAACGCAAGAGTGTCGGGGGACCCTAAAAATTGACGAACCGGCTTAGAGAGGTGAGTCCTTTGTTCATTTTAGTGTCCTGATCATACTGTTTCTTTTTGTTTGTATATTTTGAGCTCTAATGACTTAACATTAAATGAAACGATAATTTAATGTCATGTAAGCAAGGGTTACTCTCAGAAGCAAAAATATACAAACAACAAGGAACCATATGATCAGGACAATAAAATAATAAACAACTCACCTCTCAGATCTCCGGTAACACCACTGATTAAATCAATACAGGCTTATGGTGAATACAAAACCCTGTATACATTTCTGGAGAGCGCGAATTATGTAGCCAGAGCTACGTATGGCTGCATTTTGTCTTTAAAATGAACGCTACAGGGCGGTATGATGCCGTTGACGGTTTCTGTTTTCTTTTTCGTGCTACCAGCTGACAGCTCACCTCTGTGTGGACAGCTTTTCTGCTGCTACCTGTATGCCCAATGGCTCGCTGCATACGTCGGTGGACTTGAGACACAGTAAGAAGTTGACTGATGACGGGGTTTGAATCCAGCAAAGAACAGTTTCAGAAAGCAGGTAAAACAAAAACAAAAGGCAAAAAAATAAAATAAACATGTAAATAACGGTGAGAATGTGGTAAAATCTGAAAACGTGGTAGAACTCAGGCAGCCGTGAGTGCTTTTCTTTTACTAGATTGCTTTTGAAAACACTGGATTTAGGGAAGAGGATGATTGGGTCAATCTGTGGTTTTGAAAACACTATTGGTTGGGTTTAGAGAAGGTTTGGGGTCGGGGGATCTGTCAGTTGGTCAGTGAGTCAGTTGGTCAGTCATTCAGTCAGTTGACAGCAGCCTCTGGAGGATTTACACAAGAACAGCAGGCTTGAATGGCACTAGCGAGAGAAATTTGAGATCTGAAAAAACGTACACAGCGGCCTCTGGCGGATTCCCGAAAACAAAAACTGCAAAAAAGAAAGTACATTCTGGGACGTATTTTGTGCTGTCCAAAAGTGTATACAGAGGCACGTATTAATAATGACCTGGGTAGCATTATTAACAGGAAGCAGCCAGCAGTCACTTTTTGAAGACATTTCTGTTGTCATCAGCACTATTTGCATGTGTTGTAAGAATTTACATGCATGTGTGTTGTCAAATTGAATATGTTTCCTCAGTTTGTTATTGTTTTTCTATATGCATGTCTTGCAATCAACATAGGCTCATTCTGAAAACGTTGCCATATCTACATTTCTGGAGATCGCAAATTGTGTAGCCACTGCTACATATGGCTGCATTTCATCTTTAAAAAGAACGCTACGAGGCAGTAAGACGCCATTTCTTTTCTCGCTTACCAGCTGACCGCTTACCTTCATATGGACATCTTTTCCACAATTAGCAGTTTGTCTGGTAGCTCGACATGTACGTCGGCGGACTTGAGAAGCAAAGCAGAGTTGGCCGCAACAATGGGGTTTGAGTCTGGTGAAGAACACTTCCAAAAAGCAGGTAAGACAAAAACAAAAGCTGAAAAATAAAATAAACAAGTTAATAACAGAGTGAGAATGTGGTAAAATCTTAAAACATAGTAAAAATCCGGGGGCTATTCTTTTTCTGGATTGCTTTTTAAAAACACTGCGGTTGGGTTTAGGGAAGTGGGTAGGCAAGTCGATCGGTGCTTTTGAAAACACTATTGGTTGGGTTTAGGGAAGGGGGAGGGTGGGGGGATCGGTCAATTGATCAGTCAGGAATTTAGTCAGTTGACGGCGGCCTCTGGTGGATTTGTGTGAGAACAGCAGGCACCAATGGCACTCACGAGAGAAATTTGAGATCTAAAAAAGCATACACAGCGGCCTCTGGTGGATTCACCCAATGAAAAACTGCAAAAAACGTATCTCCTGGGACGTATTTGGCTCTCTCCAGAAATGTATATAGGGGCACGCAATCAGAATGAGCCTGGGTTGGTTGCAATGCTCTCTCTGCCACCAAACAAATTTTAGTTTAGCCCAAACTTTCAGCACAAGGCTAATAGATGTACTTTAGCACACCGAGATGATGAAGGAATGTGTTCACTTCCACAGATCCAGCAAACTGCCTGTTGTGAAGGATCCCACCCACAGGTTAATCCCCCCGGGAGTCTTTAAGCCACTATTTAATTCTCTCCTCTTCTTTCCCCGTGAGCGGAGCACATGCAGGGTGTGGAGCTCAGGGAAGTAGAGTATATCCTTCCTCCCGTTTGAGGACATTTTAAACAGGGGGAGGGTGAAAATGGGGAAATTTAGCCCTTTATGTTTTACATGCCAATAGATTTTATTTAGACACAGGCAGTATGGTTAGATTGAATATTTATTGGTCTGTTAAATGGTTTAGATCTGATCCCATTACCTCTGACAAACCAGCGTAATCAGGCTGACACTGTAAAACTAATGTATTGTACTAAACTAAATTGCAGCTCATTGTGCAAATGAACTCTCATAAACATGTTTTTACGAGGTTTTGTGATGAGTCTGTGGATGATTGTTCAACTGATGCTTGATTAGTTTGATTTGATTATTTTTATGTTTCCTTTGCACACTTTAAAATGTGTTAATTAACAGAAGCTCGTTTTTGTTCATCTGTGAAAATGGCATTATGAGAGCTTGATCTTTACTCTGACATGTTGAAAATTGTACTTTAACAGTGACTTTTACTGACATTTTATGTTAGTGTGTTTCAGAAAATGTTAGTGTGTATCAGAAAATAATGCATAAACAGAAAAAAATCCATACAATAGAAATGTACATAACCATACCAAACATCTTTCAAAATTACTAAAATGTCCTTACATGTCAGAAATGTCCAATGTCTTGCAAAAAATGAGTACATTTTCCATTGTTGTTTTTTCGGTCACACTTTATTTTGATGGTCCATTTGTTGAATTTAAGTTACATTTCATCTACATGCCAACTAATTCTCATTAAATTACAAGTAGACTGTTAGGGTTGGTGTCAGGGGTTGGGTTAGTGTAAGTTGACATGTACTTGCAAAGTTTCTTATAGTCAGTTAAATGTCTGTTGAAGGAGCAGTATCAACAGATATTAAGCAGAGAGTCTACTAATACTCAAAAAGACCATCTAAATAAAGTGTTATTGTTTTTTCCTTTTTACTTTACTATATAAATTGACAAAATGATGGAGTGTATGGGAGTTTCCCAGAACTGGGTTGTAGCTGGAAGGACATCCATTGCGTAAAACATATCCTAGAATAGTTGGTTTTGCATTGTTGGAATAGAATTTTGATAGCACCTTTCTACATAACGAAAACCTGCTCTGACTATGATTAGCCCAGTAAAGAGATCATCAACCTGCTCCCCAGAGAAAACAAACCAGTCCGCAGAATTTCCTCAGAGGCTCACAACATATTCATTATAGTACTGTTCTGAGGACCTTTGATTGAAATCAATCCAGTCCATGGCACACACTTCATTTGCCCCTTTTTTTCTAAAGCATAGGTGTTTCTCAACACCAATCAATGAAGTAATGGATGGTAGCCAGTGTGTTTAGTCAGTATAAGCATCTGGTGTAATGCACATACACACACACACATTGGGACACAACTCTCACAGAAAACATTCTTCAATTTTACATTTTCACATAACTCAATCTGTATGATTTGTGAAATATTTTCATCATGCGGGCCAAGAAAATGTCCCCACGAGGCCAGATATACTGGTTTTGCTATACTTGTGGGGACATTTGGTCACACTATAGTGTTTTTGAACCATACAATAGTAAAGTGATTGAATTAATTGATTGTGGTAATTCTATAGTTGCTATGGTAACACAAATATACAATACAACTATAGTAATATAAACAAATTACCCAATACACTAAGTTTTCAGTAGTATTATACTACAGTACACCACCATTTACTGTAGTAAAAATTAAGTATACTTCAGTATTTATTAGTTCATTACTTCACTTAAAGCTACAGTATAATTCATTATCATTTTAAATACTAAAATAAACTTTACCATAGTATGGTTTAAAAACACTGTAGTATTTACTTTCAATGATTTTTTTAATGTGGGTAGTGAATAGTAGGACCACACACACACACACACACACACACACACACACACACACACACACACACACACACACACACACACACACACACACACACACACACACACACACACACACACGTGAGGTGATGCAGCTGTGTGTCTTTGTCGTGCTGCATTGCCCAGAGTGATTGCCAACTGTGACGTTGTGTGTGTGCTTGTTGCAATAACAGCCCTAAATGCCCAGGAAATTAAATGCTCTACAGAAGTAATAAGGAGAGTAAATCTCGGGACTCTGTGCTGGGTGGGTGGGTTTTTTGAGGAAAAAGATTTTTCATATTAGCTCGGGCAAAAGAGAAAGCACTTATGCAGACGTGTATTATTGAGTCAGTTGTTGGTGCATTATTTAACACTCAGTGATGTGAGGTATTAAATCTGAATCTGTGCAGCTGCAAAATGGAGACTTGAAACTGATTGACAACATTGTTATTTTATTATTATGAAACCAAAATTTTATCTGTTTAGCTTTTTAATGCATAATTTTGTTTTTGAATGTGAATAGATGCATGAACTTTACCTGCAAACCTCTAAAAATATTAACTGAAAACCTAATTTAATTATTTTTTCCCTTTTATTTTACATTTGATATCAATAAAATACTTTTGGATAATGTTTACGAAAATTTTTATTTTATTTAGGCTCTAATGGTAGTTAACCAAAGCAAAACAAAAAATAAATAAACACAGGAAATACTTTAAATGCACTTTTCTAATCTATACCAAAGTCAAATGAGTTTAGAAACTGCAGGTAATGATCATTTTTTTCATTTAGTTGTTAACATATCATACTACTTTTAGACAGACTAAAATGCTACATTAGACTGTTCAAGTTAACCAAAAGAATATCTGAATACATATTAAGACACTGTTTCAGTAAATGCACATACACTCTTTTCATGTTTCAATATTCATCAGCATCTTAAATCCTTGAAATATATATATGTACAAATATACATTTAAAAAGCAATATTTTTTTATTATTTAATCTTTGCTGTCAATAACAAAAAAATAGGTAATTCTGTAAAATATGGATCTCTCTTCTATTTCTTTTTGAGAGTCATGAAACACTATTGTAAAGTTTTTCTTTTTTATTCAAGCGATTAGAGTTCTGTCATGACAGCTCCCTGAGAGATGTGTATATTGGTAATATTTATGAGCTGCAATATTTGTATTTATATTTATAGATCTGCTTTGCTGCTGATGCATTGATTATTAGAGCAGAGCAAGTATCGAGACTATTATTCATGTGTGCCTGGGCTACCCTGCCAAACAGCTAATAGGTTAGTAGTCCACATTTAGCATTGCTAATGGAAACAACACCTTTCATTAATTTGAGCAAAATGACTGTTTGGAAATTGAAATAATAAATACCAAATAGTTTGATAAGCAGTACAGCACAGTGGCGCAGTCGTTAGAACTGTTGCCTCAAAGCAAGAAGTTCGCTGGTTTGAGTCCCAGCTAAACTAGTTGGCATTTCTGTGTGGAGTTTGCATGTTCTCCCCGTGCTCCGGTTTCCCCCACATCCCAAAGACATGCATTATAGGTGAATTGGGTAAACAAAATTGGCCGTAGCATATGAGTGTGTGTGAATGAGGGAGTGTATGGGAGTTTCCCAGAACTGGGTTGTAGATGGAAGGGCATCCATTGCGTAAAACATATGCTGGAATAGTTGGTTGTTCATTCCGATGTGGTGACCACTGATAAATAAGGGACTAAGCTGAAGGAAAATGAATGAATGAGTTTGATAAGCAAGCATATTTATGGTAATTAATATATGGTCAAACCAAGAACAATATTAGTGATTATTAGTAACATTTTGAAGGCCATGGAAGAAACATTGTGAAGCGTGGTTGATGTTACCAGTGTGTTTTGATGCATGTGACAGAAATGCTTTGGAGAGCATCAAGTTTCTTATCATTGAGCCGTTTCCTGCCATGAAATGATGCAGCCAAAAGAAGCCTTCACACTCCATTTGCAGACATCATAACAGGACAGCACAGTTATCTTTCTTCTGTCTCTCCTATCAGTTCAGTGTCATGACTGATGATGTTCAACACTTAAAGAGACAAAAGACCTTTGGCTTTCTCTGTGAACACCACAAGCCACTAAATCATCACAGCCGTGAATGTGGAGGGTCATATGGGTCTGGATTATTGTGAGTGTAGAGTTGTGAATACCACAGCGGCTGCTGTCAATTTTATGATCACTTTATGAAACTATAAAAACAGCAATGGCCAGTGTTAGTAGCTATTGTAAAAGAATGCAGTAAAGTAGGTTGATCTCTGTAATTTTTAGAAGTATTACAGATTGCACTGTTATCATAGATCACTGTCAGGAGTGACAGTTACTGTAAATCCATAACTGCTTGCTGGATTTGTACCCTTGCACTCTTATAAAATTGTTTCTTTTTTCTTTCAGCAAATTGCCAGGGAAATGGGGTGATAAATCTTGTTGATCTACCTCAAGAGGACAAACTAAATAATAGATGTCCATTTATACATACTTAAACGCACACACACACACACACACACGCACGCACGCACGCACGCACGCACACACGCACACACACACACACACACACATACACACGCGCGCACACGCGCACACGCACACACGCACACACACACACGCACACGTTTGTTTTTGTGATTTTCAAGAGTTCACACTTAGCTGATGATTGATTATAAGCTTGTTTGGCATGCTGTCCTGGGACAGAGCCCTGAGCTCAAAAGATCCTCGAGCCCGGGGCTCCCTCCTGTTTGTAGGGCGAGAGGGGAGATTGAGTTCAGGTAGATCTCCGCTTATTTGTGGCTAATAATGAATTGCTTTATGAGGGAAAAATACTGTTGGCTAAGAACTTGACTGTGGTGCCAATTTGGTTTAAGAAATCCACGCGAGCACGGGGAGAATATGTAAACTATACACAGAAACTTCGTCTGGACTAGTAAAGATTAGAATCAGTGATGTTCTTGCTGCGTGGCAACAGTGCTTAACCACTGGGCCGCCATGCCACCCAATCTAGGTAAAAGGGGGAGGAATGGGGGATTCTTCAAGACGAAGATGACTGTGCTAGGAAGACTATTGCTGCATCCCATTTCACTTACTATCCGTCCTAAATAGTATTTGACAATAGAATTAATCATGGTATGTTGAAAAGAGTATGCCAATGGTTCCCGGATGATTTACTATTTCCGGTAAGAATTTGAAGTGTAGAACCATCCACACGCTAACCGCTGATATTGCCCACAATACATTACGTGCTGTACGTGAATTTGTTTAAAACTACAAAAGTGTTAACAAACTACAAACATGGCAGATGCGCGAGACCAACCGTCAAGTAGAGAGGCTTTGATAAAGTTTGAAAGTTTGTATGACTGTTAATTAATATCTATTCCACTGGAAAGTATTAAATTGCGTTTTCCATATTATATTTCATCTGCAACAACAATGTGAACGTATATCAAGATATGATTGAACATTAACATCTGAGTGCATAATTATTCAAAGACCTGAGGAGATTTGCATGAAAGACTCGTGAATGGAAGATTATCCTGCTTCTGCTTCTCCATTAAGGTATTAATTATGACAGAAATGTGGATGATGTGTAATTGATTGCAAGGGCTCATAACTACGCAATATAGCGATCTGTTAATGAGGAAGTAGTATGTCACTCAAAAGAATATATTTTCCATCACAAAAAAGTACATACTTTTAGGGCATAGTATAAGTTTGTGAATTGGGACACGGCATATAGTTATTTATAGTGACTTAGGAAACATCTGATTGGAGAATCATGCGATGGTTAATACGAGTTCAGCCATGGTCAATCATAAGCATGTGATTCTATAGTACTTTATAAATAAACTTCCTTTGAGGTGACTTTCCATAGGCATGGTTTAAATAAAGCATAAACCTAAAGCTTACAGGGAATTTTTTTGCATTCTTACATTGTTTTTTTTTGTTTGTCAGAATAGAGCAATATTAACTTTTATAATAACTATCAACTAACTTCCACTTTTTCATTGCTGTGTTTGATGTTGTACAGCGTGTACCAAGAATAGGGCTAAAGTTGGTCAGTGTAGTGTTTGTCCTGGCCCTTTTTCACTGTGATTAGAAAGCTGGCCATAAAATTACAGCGATGACCAGTTAAGAGTGAAACTGATGCTGACACTGAAAGCAATAAGACAATATGCTCACCTTGCATAGGAAAATGTTTTTTTGTGTGCGTGTATATATATATATATATATAAATCAGGGGTCAGGGGTCCCTTCAGCAAAATAAGCCGCCAACTTATTCAGCATATGTTTTGTACAGTGGATGCCCTTCCAGTTGCATACCCAGTACTGGGAAACATCCGTACACACTCATTCACACACTCATACACTACAGCCAATTTAGTTTATTCAATTCACCTATAGCGCATGTCTTTGGACTGTGGGGGAAACCGGAGCACCCGGAGGAAACCCATGCCAACATGGGAAGAACATGCAAACTCCACACAGAAATGCCAACTGACCTAGCTGGGACTCGAATTAGCAACCTTTTTGCTATGAGGTGACGGTGCTAACCACTTAGCCACCGTGTTGCCCTATATAAATATATTTTAACATATAATTTATATTTATATAAAGTAAATATATGGCTGTTCATTCAGGTGTGGCGACCCCTGATGAATAAAGGGGCTAAGCCGAAGGAAAATTAATGAATGAATACAAATATATATACAACCATACACAACCTTTTCGCCACAAGCAGAATCAAGGTATTTATTAGTAAAGAAAGAGCATTTTCTCTCTTATTTTTACACATTTGTACATCTTAAACAGACCAAAATGATGTACTTATATTAAACGCAATACTAAGTGAAGTTTATTTATTAACTAATTTCGAGAGGATCACGTGCTTATCATTGCTTGCAGCCGGCCCTGCATTATTCAATTTATGATTCACCAATCAGACGATTCCTTGGCCCCTATAAATACCTTAAGTTCCAAATAACAGCCATCTTCATTTTGAAGAATCCCCCCTTCCACCTCTACTCCTCTTCCTTTCCTAGATGGGTGGCACAGTGGCCCAGTGGTTAGCACTGTTGCCTCACCTCAAGAACTTCACTGGTTCTAGTCCTTACCCAGCCAGCCGACATTTCTGTGGAGAGTTTACATGTTCTCCCTGTGCTTACTTGGGTTCCCCCTCGGGTTCACCGGTTTCCTCCCACCATCCAAAAACACGCAACTTAAGTTACTTGTCTAATCCAAATCAGCACCATAGACATGCTCCTAGTAAGTAGTTATCTCTTAAGAGCAATCACTATCTGTTTATTAGCTACTACAGCAGGGGAGTTCTCGAGATCTACCTGAGCTCAAACTCCCCTCTCGCCTTGCAAATGGAAGGGAGCCCCAGGCTCGAGGATCTTATGAACTCAGGGCTCTTTCCTGGGACAGCATGCCAAACAAGCTTTATATTCAATCATCAGCTAAGTGTGAACTGTCAGATACATTTAGCCTGCATTAAACTACTGATGTGGATTGCCAAACACAAATGGATGAATAATCAAAACAGAGTTACATATTTTTGCATCTGAAAAATTGGCCATCAAGTTATCAACAGATGTACAAAGAAACATTTAAAATGCAGCATTTATGAGAAAACTACTTAAAAATGCATATTACGAGGCTCTTGATGTGTCCAGTAGATCCAAGCAATATAATGCAATATTCAGTAAACACATTGTAAAGATGTTTTGGCCTAAAGTGGATCATAAGTTCATAAGCTGGATTGTCATTAATCACTTAAATCATTATACCATTATCCAATCTTCTCAGCATTTAGCCAGTGACTGAAAATGTTGAATTCTGAGCTCACATGTGGTGGTGGCTTAAAACAGTCATGACATTTTAATCATAGTTTATTTCCTTTTTTTCACGCCGAGGTGAAATACAGGTCAGTGTTTGAATCCCAGCAAATCCATCTGTGCAAATCCCAATTTTATCTAATCTTTCCTTCGAAAAAATACAACTATTTGACATTTCCTCAAATGTGTGTCACCGTGGAATAGCTGAAATATTATTTCGGTCATGCAATCATAATCCTCTAATATCCTGTAATTCTCCTCTGAACAGTGCTTTATAGTAATGTATAAACAAACAGCATTCACACATCTGCTAAACATCCATCTGGAGAAAATATTGCATTAAAGTCACATTTGCTGTCACACATTTTCATAACTGACTGAATTCTCGCTTGTGTTAATACGTTGAGGGTCTTCTTATCTTTTTATTCATATGTGTGGTGGTTTATTGTGAGGAATTGTATTTAAATCTGCTACTGTATAAACCTTTGTGACACATAAACCTTTTAAGCCTTTTTAACCTTTTCTGCTCACTGCAGGTCTAGACTGCACGTTTATGGCTGTGAAAGAATTGAGACAGTAAAGCTTCACACTGTGCTTAGAATCAGGATGAAGTTAGTTTACGGCAGATCGATCTGTAGGACCCATATATTAGTTCCACTCATCATCTTTATGTTTGTTTTCTTGTTGGCTTTCATGATGGACCTATTAGATACAAACGTCAATACTTGAGTGCTTGCAATTCCAACTTTTATCCCTTAGTGATGTCTTTATATATTGTTTAAATGAATGTAAAACATTGCTTTATAGTACATTGTGCACTCAAAATATATTTCAGTCTAGATATATGAGGAATATCACACTTGTAGCACTGTGATATACTGTAGCTGAGTATGAGCAATGCTGTTATGCTGTTATGTGAAATAACAGCAGAGCTGATATACAGCCATATTGCAGTGCTACAAGAGTGATACAGCTTTTATACAACAGTTTAATGGCATAATTGTGTAAATAAAAATAAAATCAAGCACAGAGTACAGTGGCCAGAACAGTGGAAACCACATGCATTTACAAAAACGCCAGCAAATTAAGAAAAGATCTAACTAAGCAAACTAAGAAAAGATGAAGATCAGTCTTCATCCATTTGACAGCACATGTCCTGCAAATGCTCACAATGCAAACACATAAAAAAAGTGCTGCATTTTCACACAACGCAAATAATTTACAAAAACGCACTGCATTTTCTTACAATGCAAACACATTAAAAAACGTGCTGCATTTTCACACAACGCAAACAATTTATGAAAACACACTGCATTTTCTCACAACACAAACAAATAAAAAAACATGCTGCAGTTTCTTGCAATGCAAACAATTTACGAAAACTTGCTGCATTTTCACACAACCTAAACAATTTACAAAAACTTGCTGCAATTTCTCACAACACAATTTACGAAAACTTGCTGCAATTTTTCCCAACACAAACAATTTACAAAAACTTGCTGCATTTTCTCACAACACAAACAATTTATGAAAACTTGCTGCATTTTCTCACAACACAAACAAATAAATAAAATGCGCTGCATTTTCTCGCAATGCAAACAATTTCCGAAAACGCACTGCATTTTCACACAACCTAAACAATTTACAAAAACTTGCAGCATTTTCTCACAACGCAAACAAATTAATAAAACGCGCTGCATTTTCTCACAATGCAACCTAATTAATAAAACGTGCTGCAGTTTCAAACAATTTACGCAAACAATTTACAAAAATGTGCTGCATTTTCTCACAACACAAACAATTTCTTAAAACTTGCTGCATTTTCTCACAACACAAACAATTTCTGAAAACTTGCTGCATTTTCTCACAACACAAACAATTTCTGAAAACTTGCTGCATTTTCTCACAACGCAAACAATTTATGAAAACACACTGCATTTTCTCACAACACAAACAAATAAAAAAACATGCTGCAGTTTCTTGCAATGCAAACAATTTACGAAAACTTGCTGCATTTTCACACAACCTAAACAATTTACAAAAACTTGCTGCAATTTCTCACAACACAATTTACGAAAACTTGCTGCAATTTTTCCCAACACAAACAATTTACAAAAACTTGCTGCATTTTCTCACAACACAAACAATTTATGAAAACTTGCTGCATTTTCTCACAACACAAACAAATAAATAAAATGCGCTGCATTTTCTCGCAATGCAAACAATTTCCGAAAACGCACTGCATTTTCACACAACCTAAACAATTTACAAAAACTTGCAGCATTTTCTCACAACGCAAACAAATTAATAAAACGCGCTGCATTTTCTCACAATGCAACCTAATTAATAAAACGTGCTGCAGTTTCAAACAATTTACGCAAACAATTTACAAAAATGTGCTGCATTTTCTCACAACACAAACAATTTCTGAAAACTTGCTGCATTTTCTCACAACACAAACAATTTCTGAAAACTTGCTGCATTTTCTCACAACACAAACAATTTCTGAAAACTTGCTGCATTTTCTCACAACACAAACAATTTATGAAAACTAGATGCATTTTCTTACAACACAAACAATATCTGAAAACTTGCTGGATTTTCTCACAATGCAAAAAATTGACAACACTTGCAAAAACACAACGGAAATGTTGTAAGTGGACCCAAAAACGTGAAGGATGCTGCTGTGCCATGACTATTGCTCAGTGAAGTTGTAGGTGATCTTTGAAAGGTGAGTTTTTTGTTTGTTTATTTTAACATCCTGATTTCCTTGTCTATTGTATTTTATTAGCCTAAATAAACATAACCTAAATATGTGTTGTGTGCAACACGTGTACTGTCAAACCAAGATGTTTCTTAATTTGCTGGTGTTTTTTTCTAACTGCATGTAGTGCATTGCATGCAGTGGACTGAGCTCTTTCGGCCACTGTATTCCACAGTAAAGACATTCTTAGCTCCAGCCCACTACAGTTGCTTCATTCGGCAGGTAATTAAAACCACAGTATCAGTCCGAGACATCTCCACATGCTGCCACACAGCTAGAAATCATTCATTTCCCCCTTTGTGTGCTCCACGGCGCTATGTCGATACATTAAAATAGAAAAAAGGCCTTTTTTCATATGCACTCTCATTGCTGGAGTACATGTTCTGAAGATCAGTCTTCATTCCCACAGTTTTAACCCCAAGCCTAACCCTGTGATTGTGAAGCGGCATAATGAAAGACGCATAATGTACCGCCGTAGTGGTCCTCCCCATCAGACACACACACTAAATAAATAAATAAATAAAGGAGAATTGTTTGAAATGCAATGCTTTATGTGGCAGCATTAACACAGGCTGGAAGTGGGAATGGAGGTTCAATATCAGCTCAGTGGACAGTATATGCCCTGAGGATGGTTTGTGTGCTTTTATGGGTTCTTCTCCCCTTCAGCATTAGAAGAAAAACATTATGAGACTCATAAAATCATGCTGTTGTTATATATTGTGAGAGCCCCTACAGTGTTTTAACCAGTCTGAACAGGCTTGCAACTGCTCTTCCAAGAATTGGAAATAAAACATGACAAATTTGTCAACTAAAAGCTCAATGAATTTGAGTAGCACGTTGCACATTGACTTTTATTATGCTTTTTAATATTACCTTTTGTGCAGTGTTGAAGTATTTGTGAATGTACACCAATTAGGTTTTCTTCTCTAATATAACGAAATGATTCTGGAATGCTGCAATTACAATTTAATATACAAAAATTCAAGTATTCTTAGTGGTTAGGGAGTGGGTGGATCTAAAGAACCATATTGGTGCGCTTTTCTGAGTGCTACGCTATGAATTTTCTGTAGCTATAGTTTGAAGTGCACCTAAACATGGTGTTTTAAACATGAGTTGACACAAATAGATGGGTTTAGCAACAGCATATGAATGGAACAAAAACAATGCCAAAAGTATTGAATTAAAAAGCTTTTTGAATAGTACAAACTGAAAAAATAATACCCTAACAGTGTTTCCTCTAGGATTTTTTCCAGCTGTGGCAGCAGCCTTTTTTTACACAGATCAACTAACTACTTGTGGTGTTATTTCAATAACAAATGTCATAAGCGCAGTCTTACGAGTCCAGATCGCATTTACGTAATAGCCTACAGCATGCGAATCTCTTTGCTTGCGCACTGATTTCCTCTGCTCGTGCACAAAGCTTCTTGCGCGCAAACAGTGTTGCCAGATTTGGCGGTTTTCCTGCCCAATTGGGCGGTTTTGAATTTATTTTTACGGGTAAAAAGTGACAAAGGCGGGTAGTGAAAATTTGGGCGGTTTTGCAACGGCGTGCCCGCCAGCCCCGGTCTGCCCTCATAAACCTGTTTTGATCTCCCAAAGAGATGCCATAGCCCCTGTTCTTCGCATACATATGCTTAGAACAGTGTATAAACGCTTGTGATCTCGACAGCTTTTGGGCTGGAAACAGTCAGCATCATCTGGCAACACTGAGCGCAGATCTTGTGCTCTCAATTAAACGCTGCTGAAGTGTGATTTAGTGCGTTTATGTAACGAGTATGTCTCCAACATTTATTAGATTTGCTTGAAATATTTTATGAATGTCTCCAATAGACCTACAGAGCGGCATTAATGCGTCCTGAAGTAAAGTGAAACAGCTATACGTCATGTTTGCTGGCCTCACGCATCACGCACCTGTCAGTCAGCCAGTCAGTCAGCCAGTCAGTCAGCACGTAACCTTAAAGGGTTATACAAATAACGCACAGCACTACTACGGTCGGTTACAGAAGTTCACGCGGTTATAATTCACTTACCCTTTAATACATTTTCTGCGATTATCACCCGCTTTTAAAAAAATAAAATGTTTTGAATGAGAAGCTGTAATGTAGCCGTGGCGAGATGAATTTTGGCGTAGCGCCCCGCTATGGAAGAATGAATGTAGCGGAAACCATGACTGAATTAACAAGTGCTTGCATTTTAATGACTTGAATTCAATTTTCAGTTCATTTTATTTCAGAAAGCTAATAAAGGCACAAAAGTAGCATTTAATAATGATAGCTCTATCTTTATTAAATGCTACTTTTATGCCTTTGTTAGCTTTTTTCTCGCCTATTTACTGGGTTAAATATCTTAAATTATTCCATCTTCACCTGCTGGTGAAAAATCAGTTGGTGATCTTCAATCTGCAATCTATTGCTTTTCCTGCAGTTCCCGATGTAATGTAGAATTTTAACAGTCGAATTTGATCCACTGAATTTATGAAAGCGAATATTTGAACTGAAATAAAATATACTGAAAATTGCCCTTTGAATATTATGCATCGTATTTTTAAAGTGAAATCTGGAAATTGAATATGAATTAGTAAATTTATAAGTATGAAAACATCTTTGAAATATTTTTGCTTAAAAAAACAGCTTTGTTAAATTTCAGGACCTAAAAATACAAACCCTAGAATTCAAGTCATTAAAATGCAAGCACTTGTTAATTCAGTGTATTATTTTTTCAGTTTGTGCTATTCAACAAGCTTTTTAATTCAATACTTTTGGCAATGATTTTGTTACATATGCAATGAATTTACAACTGTAGAATTGCATATGCTATTGCTAACCCCATCTATTTGTGTCAACTCATGTTTCAAGAGTTCACACTTAGCTGATCATTTATAAGCTTGTTTGGCATGCTGTCCCAGGAGAGAGCCCTGAGCTCAATGGATCTTCGAGCCCAGGTCTCCCTCCCGTTAGCAGGGCTAGAGGGGAGATTGAGCTCAGGTAGATCTTAAAACTCTCCCGTTGATGTGGCTAAAAGTGAACTGCTTTAAAGAGCCCCTATTTTGCATTAAAAAGGTCATATTTTGGTTTTAGGGGTCTCCAACAACATCACTTCAAAAAACACTTCAATTGGCTTAAAATGTGCATTTATTTTTACCTAATTATCCCGGTGACTTACATATGAATCGTTCAGTGATTTATTTGTTCCCAAACCCCTCCTTAGCACAAAGTTAATCTGCGTTGATTGGTCCGATGACACAGTCTGTAGCAATTGGTTGACTGCGTTCAGCAGGAGACAGAGAGAAAAGCCCACTACGGCTATGAAATAGCAGCCATAGAGTATAGACCAATTACCATGTTTGTAAACATTCAGGATGCACGCGCAGGGAGGTGGAAGAAAGAAACAGGGAGCACTAGCATTTACAGCGAGGGAATGACATCCGATGCGGTACAGAGTTTGTTGTTGTCTTAGAAATAAGATATATTGATTACACATTATTTATATTATTTACATAATGCTTTCAGCATATTATAATGATAAGCACAGTGATTCGGCAAAATTAACGTTAAAGTGAGCGGTGTTCGTGTGACAGGTCCATTTGCAATAGCACCCTCCCAATGAATATTGGGTAAGACGAAATAACCAAGCATCCAGCCTCAAATATACAATCTCATTGAAGCTCCAAGTGATTTTACAAGATAGAAGTTAAAGATCTACAAGTCTTTGGATGCCAACAATATTGTTCTGTGTGGTTATGTGCAAGAAATAATACTCCAGGATGACCAGATTCAACATTATGTAGAGCTAAAAACCGAGGTTCTGCTTAGCCAAAGACAAGGAAAGAAGAAGGTTGTCATTTCATTCAGCTCCCTTTCAGCCAAAGACGTCTGCAGTTAGCGCTAAAGCAGTGTGGTGTATGGTAAAAGTTACGTTTTCTGACTTTCGAATTGGGCATCCTTCCGCACAACACGATATCTTTACTATTGCAGCCTGTGTTTTTTTTGCAACCGGGGACCCGTGTGACGTCATGTGTGACGCAGGTTGGTAACTGGTCTATATGAGAGCCCAATGCAGGAATGCAATAAATCAATTTAGTTAAAGATCAGCATATTGCTCTACTCTTAAACCTAACCTTAAGTAATAACAACGAAACACATTCAGTATTAATCCACACAATGGCAAAAAGTTGAACTATTTTGATACTTGACCACGCCGCACGTGTGTAGGAACAGCTGGTGGTAGCCATAACAAAGGCAAACAGCAGAGGATTGCCAGTTCAGAAACGCGCTTAAAATCGGTAGAGGAAGAAGCACATGTTGCGTTTTTAACGTGGTTTTGGACGTGATATGTGAACAGCCCCATAAAGATTTGACCTGAGAGATACAGCACAAGCACTGATCTATAATAGATTAGTGATTACAAGCCGCGCGGGGCGATTAAAACTTATAACACTCAATTAAACACATATTTTGCAAACTACACAAAACGAGGCAACAATTTAAATGACACGCACATGTTATGATCCGGAGGAAGAAGAAACTGGTCCATTTGAACTGTAAAAGTTACTGACAAAGTCCCTGTCAAAGTCTGACAAAGTCCCATAGTCTCTGCTGCTCCTTCAATAGCAAACGGCTGACGAATCCTGCCCTGCAGCGTAGATTATTGTATCAAAAAATCAGAAAAATGACAGGAACAGACACAGCGCACGGTTGGCTATACTGTGGTAATGTGAAAATGAACTTTAACCCTTTATTCCCTGCAGCCGAATCTCCATCTGTCAGTAATCATCATCTTCGCGTCATGATCAGTCCCGAAAGCGCGTGCACATTTTAACGGAAGTGGAACTACATATTTGGTGATGTACCGTATCAACGTTGATGCGATCAAACAAAAGATCCGAACCCAACTCGATTTGTTTATTTGACTCTGAGTCA